>NC_056735.1:274358617-274451117 GCF_019279795.1 Protopterus annectens | reverse complement strand
GAGATACTTTTGGAGGATGTCTGTCTCAGCCGGAGAGTCAATTATAGCCCCTAGTTTGCAGTTGTCTGCGAACTTGGTCAGCCATAGTCCTCCTGTGCTTGCCTGTACCTCTGAGAAGTTTATGCCGAACAGGAGGGGTCCTAGGACAGAGCCCTGGAGAATGCCACTCGTAACCGGTTTAGAGTCGGACCTAGCTCCTACAACTCTCACCATGTGGGTTCTGTCCATGAGACAGTTGGCAACCCATCTTGTGACGTAGGGGTTTATGTTCAGGCTGGTGAGCTTGTCTAGAATACCAGAATGGGGAATGGTGTTGAAGGCCTTAGCGAGGTCTATGTAGGCTGCGTGTACCACCTTTACCTCGTCTATGGCCTTGGTAATGGTCTCAAATAAGTCCACCAGGTTTAGGAGGCATGATCTGCCCTTAAAGCCAAACTGGGTAGGGTCCAATGTTTGGAGGTTCCCAATGTCTCTGTTAAGGAGTTCCATGATGATGTGCTCCACAGCCTTGCAGACCAAGCCAGTCAGGCTTATAGGGCGATAGTTCCCAGGGTCTGGTGTGGCTCCACCTTTGTGGAGCAGAATAACTGTTGCTGTGGGCAACTCTATGGGTATGTAGCTTGTGGAGAGGCTGAATTTGAACAGTGTGTTTAGGTGAGGGGTTAATTAGTCTTTGAGCTTGTGTAGGATGCAGCCTGGGACACCGTCCGGTCCCACTGATGCTGTGTTTTTGGCTTTAGAGAGGGCTGTTTTAACCTGAGTGTCTGTGATTTCAGGGACTCTACATTCTTCTGGTATGGTTATGGGCCCTTTTGGGGGTGACAGGGGGGGTGAAGTTTGCGGTGAACCTGTCTGCCAGGATGTTGGCGATACCAGTCGGTTCAGTGTATTTTGTGCCATTCTGCACTAACTACGAGCAGATTTGAGCATTGCCACTTAGATTTTTGACATAGCTAAAGAATGCCTTGTGGTTATCTTTGGAGTCCTTGGCAATTTTTCTTTCAAAGCTCGCCTTGGATGATTTTATGAGGAATCGTAGTTTCTTGCTGATACTGATCAGGGATGTCTTCCCTTCTTGGGATTTTACTCTCTTCAGTACTAGTTTCCTCCTTCTATTGTATAGCTTGTTTATGGCAGGAGTCCACCAGACTGGTTTCCTTTTTTTGGAGGAGTGAGTCTTGGTTTTACTTGGGATGGCATGATCCATGAATTCTTGCAGCTGCCAGTAGAATGCATTAGTAAAGGATTTTACAGCTTGGACAGTGTTATCCTTCAGCATGGGGGCTTTGAAACTTTCCACCTTGGTCTTAAGTAACGTGAAGTTTGCTTTTGAAAAGTTTTTCATGGTGGTTTTCTTGTCCGGGGGTGGGGGCAGAATATGGATATCCAAAGTGATTTGTTCATGGTCAGATCTAACCAGCGAGGGGTTGACCTCTGGTGTGGAACACCAGGTCCAATACATTGTCACCTCTGGTGGGTGTGTTGACCAGTTGAACCAGGGCATTTGAGTTTATAAATTCTAGGAAAAGTTGGGCAAGGGAGTTAGTACTGGAGTAGTTCTCCAGTTAATGTTTGGATAATTGAAATCACCCAATATTAGGGTGTTTGGTAGGACCTTTATGTTTCCCAGTGTTTTCAGAAACATGGAATGGGGGTCCTGGGACATGGTGGGTGACCTGTAGCAAGCTAGAGTTTGAATTGCAGTTTTGCCCATTGTTAGTTGCACGTGGATGATCTCTGAAGCATCGTGCTGTGCCACTAACCTGGAGGTGTGGGTATCCTTGATGAATATGGATACGCCCCCGCCTTTTGTATTTCGGTTTGGGTTCTGTGGCCAAAATGTATGGTATGATTTGTAGCCTGGTAGTGCTGGGGTGCTCTCTGGAGCCTTAAACCAGGTTTCTGTTACTGCACATATATCGATTTTCTCCATACTGAGGAGTGCCTCGACTGCGTGCATTTTGAGATTTAGACTTCTGGCATTGAGTTTTTTGTCACTTGTGTTACTTATGGCGGTGGGTTTGTCTTTTGAGCCTTGCCTATAAAAAGCACTATGGGGGTGGCAAGAGCCTTGGCCAGTATTCGAAAGCCTAAGGGTGACAGGTGCAAGCAGTCTCTGGCGAAGCACCGTGGCTTGTTGAGCATGTCATCCCAGGCATACAGACACTGGATCCCCTTTGAATGACACCAGAAACTTAGCCACTTGTTGAAATCGAGAATTTTTTCTTTATACTGTGGTATCATTCTTGGTGAGGGCAGGATGCTACTCAGGGTCAGGGTCTTACCGGCTTGGGCTATGTGATCAGAGAGCTCTTCCATGTCTCTCCATGTAGTCCAGGGAGGTACAGCTCAGGTCATTCACACCAACATGGACAATGACAGAGTCATATTTGTACTTGTTCTGGAGTGACCTGAGTGCTTGTGTTATGTGGCGGATCCTGGCACCCAACAAGCAGCTAACAGTAACCTTCTCCTTATTCAGCCTAGTGAGTGAGACGTCTGTGTGCCTGACTATAAAGTCACCTATTACTAGTATGTTGGGTATGTCATTTTTCCTTAAGGGCTGTGATTGCATGTGTTTCATGGTTTGTGTTGGAGGGTGGAGTTGCTTGAAGTATGCGTTTCATGGTTTGTGTTGGGGGGTGGAGGTTGCTTGGAGGTTTGCTTTGGAGGTCTCTGTTGGTTTTGCAGATTTTTATTTAGAGCCTCCGAGTATGTTTTCATGTATTTGTGTGTGTTTTTTGCCTGTGCTGGTTTAATGGGTCTATGTAAGACTGGTGGTGTGATGCAAGTATTTCCCTTCTCCTCTTGACTGTCTGATCCAGTCTTGGGTTGAGAGAGCTTAGCCTCTAGTTTGGCTGTATAACTGCATCTCTCGCATGTATTAGTGTTTGGTGGTAGGAGGAGGGGGTTGTCTGTGTACATGAGGCAGTTGTAACATTGCCTCAAAATGCCCAGATTCACCCGTTGACTGGAGAGTACACCTGAAACTGCCCTTTGGACATGCCTGGATGAACTGTTTTACTGGATGGCTGGTAAGGTCGAATAGAAAGCCTTGTCCTTCTGTACAGTACAGGAGGGTCTAGTGCTAGGGTTTATAAGTGCTTGCTATAAGTTTTGAGCAAGTGCCGGGCTGAGAAATGAATGGCATGACTGCTTAATCTGAAAGTTTGTCTAGTTCCACGGGAAAATTAGAAGAGGAGACTTTGTGGAGCCGGGAATAGTTTTACCCTAGCTAACTGGCGCTGCCGGGCAAATACGGTATTTATAGCAAGGAAAAGAAAGAGAGAGAGAAATTAGCCCAAGATGACCAATAAATTACTAATTTCTGGGCTGAAACCACTCCTCCAGTGACAGGCTGCTCAAAGCTTCTATCCAAGTAAGGTATGGGCAAACAGAGATTTATAACACAGCCCTGAATTCAGCAATAACCTGAAAACAAGACTATACTAGCTTAGAAAGGCGGGAAGCAAATATATATATTATATATATTATTTTTTTTCAGAAAATACAGCGGATACACTCAAAAAAACAGTTTAAAAGCACAGAAAAGGATACTTAGTTATATATCGCAGATCAGAGTTGTAGTCAATGCCCCCAGTAATAAAGTAGGAAGAAACACAAATACAGTAAAAGCAGATGAATAAAGTGCAATATATATATATATATATATATATATATATATATATATATATATATATATATATATATATATATATCAAACAATAGAAAACTAACAAACTGACTTAAACAAGCTACCCAATTAACCAGAAAAAAAGCTCAAAACTGAACCCTGTTCCAGCAGTCTTCAATCAGACAAGTTCTAACCGTACATCCCTGCTTACTAGGGTGCAGGGGAACCTTCTCCAACAAAAGATGGCCTGGATCAGTGCTCAAGTTATACAACCAAAGCTAGATTCAGCAGGCCTGAATCTAGTCTATGCTACAGCAACAAGGCGCACAAATTTCAGAAATAAACAGTTCAAATAAGCAATCACAATAAGCCTGTGACCAGAAATTTTCTGCACAGAAGGGCAGAATCCAGCCTCTCCTCCCACAAGAGTGCAGACCACAAACCTTCTTAATGTAGAATAACTGGCCTGAAGCCCAAGTGCTTAAGCCAGAACTAATACACTTTTAGAATAGCAGACACTGGGCCTTCAATCAGTAATTCACAGCTTAGAAGGATGTAAGCTACCTGTCCTGCCACAACAGTGCAGACCACAAACCTTCTTAATGTAAAACAGCCTGTATGAAGCCCAAGTGCTTAAACCAAAAGACTTAGAATAACAGTTACAATTTAATCAGGCTACAACCAAGCAGTAATAAATGCAGCAGAATAAACAATACTGAGTACTTTTAAGAAAAGCAAAATAAAGTAGGAGGAAACACAAATGCAGTAAAAGCAAATGGAATAAAGTGAAAATTTTTTTTTTTTTTTTTTTTTTTTTTAGTGTAAGAAGAGAGGAAGGAAGAACCTAAGTGGCCTGGCCTTCTCAAATCTTCTCTCTGTATTAAGTAGGGTGAACACTAGACTGAGAATATGATCTAACTGTACTCGGTTAAGTGAGCAAATGAGATGGTCCCAGGAGGAGTGTTCCAATACAAATTTACAGGAGGGGCGGGCAATTCCAGAGCCACCAACACAGGAACAGGGAGGGAGGGTGGTGAACCATCTGCAGAGAGACACACAGCACACTGTTCAGAAACACACAATTAGGAAACAGAAAAAAATGAAAAAAAGTACAAACTTGCAGTTTTAAAAGTACTGTAACAGAAGACTAAAATTCACTACTACAAGTTTCATTTAGCTTCAGCTTGTAATGCAGATGTTTGTAGCCAGGCAAGTCTCTCAAGAGTAAATATATATATATATATATATATATATATATATATATATATATATATATATATATATATATATGTAGATATATATATATATATATATATACATACACCCACACACTTATATACACATACGTATACACATGTATGTCTGTGTATATATGTATATATATATATATATATATATATATACACACACACACACACACACACACACACACACACACATACATACACATCTCATTTCACCCCGTCAACATCACTGAAAACACAAATTGCTGAAAACTAATTTCATTGAATCTCATTTCATTGAGCTGAACTTAGTATATATGGCACTGTGTACAGTACTGTAAGGCAAGTAAAAGGTATATGCCTTTTTCCCCATTGTAGTGTGATCCTGGAGTTAGTATATATAGTTGTGGGGTGCACAGCCCCCCACATTGGGGTGTGTGGGGTAGTTTGAGTAAACATTGTCTTCTGGAGAGAGTTAGTCACTAGTGTTGTAGCTATGCATGTCTATTGTTTAAAATGGATTGTTTTAAAGTTTTTGATAAAATACAATATAAGCATGGCACATCTTGACTTGGGAATATTTGCCCACTCTTCCTTGCAAAACAACTCCAAATCTGTCAGATTGTGAGGGCATCTCTTGTGCACAGTCCTCTTCAGGTAACCCCACAGATTTTGTATTGGATATAGGTCTGGGCTCTGGCTGGGCCATTCCAAAACTTTAATTTTCTTCTGGTGAAGCCATTATTTTGTTGATTTGGATGTATGTTTGTGGTGACTGTCATGTTGAAAGGTGAAATTCCTCTTCATCTTCAGCTTTCTAGCAGATGCCTGAAGGTTTTGGGCAAAAAAGTGACTGGTATATGGAACTTTTCATAATTCCTTCCACCTTGACTAAAGCCCCAGTTCCAGCTGAAGAAAAGCAACCCCAAAGCATGATACTTCCACCACCATGCTTCACTGTGGGGATGGTGTTCTTTTAGTGATGCAAAGTGTAGTTTATGCGCCAAACATAAAAGGAATAAAACGCTCCGGCACTATTAAGGCTGTCCCATATGCACTTCTTCAAATTCTGCTTCACCTTATTCCTATAATCGCCAGCATACACCACAAGGAGGCGGAGAGTATTTTAAAAATTAATGTTGAACTTTAATATTAAAACAAAAAACAACAAGTAAATCAGATTAAGCGCTTTCGTCTCCTTTACGGAGACTTCTTCAGAATCTGTTCTACGTTGAAACAATTACATTTTTATATAGCTCTCAATAATGTCTGAATTAATTAGTTAATTGATATAGACAGATGTATCACTGTTTTAAAAAGACATTCACTTCCATATTACAATGCTCCAAATATATTCAAAGGACACATATTAAGAAGTACTTTTTAAAATGCTAAGTTAACAATGCTTAAAAATACTGTTGTACTATTAAATATTTTTATATTGTTTTTCAAAATTAATAGTGTATATGAATAACTTTATAAGTATACATACTATATAATATAATAATATAATATGTGGGGAATATGAAATATAAACCAATGTAGGTTGGTGTAGTATATAACATATATTGCAAAATGTCCAGAGGCTCAAAAACAATAACTACAACATGTTAAAAAATTATGTATATAAATATAAATACAATATAAATATAAGACATTAAAAATAGAAAATATTATAAATCTCTAAAACTTCCTATGTATATTAGTGTATATCCCAGGAATAAATAAATAAATATTGTATAAATATGTTTATGTTGAATATGTTAAATATGCTAAATATATATGCATGTAATATTATTATGAATGAACAGAGTATAAAATACGATAAAAAATGTAAACTTTAATATAATATAATATTATGGTATACTATTGTTGGATCATGCTATTAATGAAATACTTATAAATACTTATAAATATAAGGAATTGTGTGTAAATATGGGTGTTTATACATTTGATGTATATGTATATTGGGACTGTAAATTAATTAATTAATTAATTTATTAAATTAATTTATTAAAATCTATGAACTTCCCAGTAGTAGACATCCTAAAATAGGCATTTGTCCACTTAGGCAGTCTTTTATAACATTTTGACTTTTGGGTCCATTGCTAATATTTTCAATGCAGGGGTGATTGATATGTGGTCATTCAGACCCCAATTACTACAGGCATCCAATCTTAGTTGCCAGATCATCTCCCTATATTCAACTTTGGTTTCCCAATCACCCCCTCGTTCCATATGCTCAACCACTTCAAGCACCCAAAATTTGAAATCTGCTTTTTTGCATTCTATTGCATGCCTATACAAAGCATTGTTCTCATTATGCCTATTTATATCTCTTATGTGCTCATATATTCTCTTTCTGAGATGTCTCTCAGTTTTGCCAATATAATATTTTTGGCAAGCTTTGCACATTACCAAGTAAATAACCCCTTTTGAATAACAGCTACTATACTTCTTAGCCTTTAGAGTTAAAGATAAATTAGGTATTCTCAATTCTTTTGTTTCTGCAATATATGGACATTGCGCACATCTACCACATTTAAAAGTTCCGTGCTTTTTATCAGTCCCACTTCTTTCAATTTTCTTTTTCTCCAGAATGTTTTTAATATTCTTATTTCTCCTGAAGCTAAACTTCAAATCACTCTTAAATACGTCTGTTTTAACAGCCATATTTCTAAACATATTCCATATCTCATAGATGCTTTTCCTCAACCAACCAATATCTTTGTAATATGTAATAGTAAGATATGGTGTGAAATTGGTTTTAGTTGTATTTTGTGTATTTATTTCATCATTCACCTCTTTTCTATGGTTATTATTATTGTTAATATTATTGTCATTTGACCCATTATTGGCCATTAAATTATCCACCTTGTTTAATAGTGGTTTGTATCTAGTTCGTCTACCCAGTATTACATATTCTTTTATTGGTGTAATGAGTTCCTTAGGATACCCTCTTTCAATAAACATTGTTTCAACTTGTTCAAGTTCTTTCAAAAAATCCACCTCTTCTGATATCATCCTCGCCATCCTAATCATTTGTCCTTTTACAACATTTTTCTTTAATTGATATGGATGGTCACTATCAAAATGGAGATAAGCATTTGAAAAATGTTCCTTCCTGAAAACATTAGATTTATAACATTTTTTGTGTTTGTCTTTACTCAACTTGATATCAAGGAAGTGTATTTCATCCATTTCAATCTGATGTACAAAACTTAAAAATGAGGTGGTATGATTAATATATTGTAAAAATTCAATAATACACTCTTTGGTTCCATTCCATAAAACAAAGATGTCGTCCAGGAACCTGAAATACTTAACAATATACTGATTGTATGTAGAATTAAAAACATGTTGTTTCTCCCAGTATAACATAATTATGTTAGCATATACTGGGGCACAAGCAGAACCCATTGCCACCCCCTCTTTTTGGTGATAATAATCACCTTCAAAATACACAAAGTTATATTTTAACACTAACTCCATACATTCTAAAACAATCCTGTATTGAAGAGTTGTGAGAAAATTCATTTCAGTTAAAACTTTTTCGAACCACTCCATACCAATAGTTTGTGGGATGACTGAAATTAAGTCTTTTACATCAATAGTTATAAAGTACATTTCTTCACTATAAGTACTATCACTTATTTTAGTCAAAAAATCCCACGAATCCTTAAGTATATGATCATACTTAACATAAAATTCCTTAATCATAGTATCCACATATATGGCCATTGCTTGGGTTTTAGACCCTTGTGAAGCCACTATGGGTCTCATGGGGGGGTCCACTAGGGATTTATGTGTTTTTGGTATACCAAATATAGCAGGTACAACTGGTTTGGGTACTGTTAAAAACTTATATAAATCTAAATCAATCATACCACAAAACAAGTTGTCCTCTAAAATTAAGTCTATCTTCCTATATAATATATTGATCTAATTTTTGGTAACCGAACAATATTGTTCATCCTTGTCTAAAATATCTTTCATTTTCTTAATATAATCCCACTTGTCCATAAGGACTATACCCCCGCCCTTGTCTGGCTTCATAACACGTATTTTATCACTGTTACTCAGTTCGTACAATAAATTCTTTTCATCTTTAGTCAAGTTGTGTTTCACTTTGTCCCTAGTCTTATATCCATCCCTAATTTTGTTAATTATACATCTTTCAAAATTTCACTTTGTATGGGTGGATTATATATACTACGTCTAGTCAGTGGGTTCGCCTTATATTGTCCAGCTTCAGCATTATATAAATGTTTAAAATTTAATTTGCGTGTAAATAATTTAACATCCAAAATAAAATTCTCAATATTGGGCTTGTCCACTGGCACAAAAGTGAAACCTTTAATAAATAGTTCAAAAAAACTTTTATTAATATTAATATCTGTGTAGTTAAAAATGTTAAAATTGTTATATGTATTTAAAATGCCACTAGTATTGTCATCAGCCTCTGTATTGTAAGTAGTAGTTTGAATTTGCAATAATTCAAAATCAGGGGTTATTGAAAATTCTGCTCTCGATACCCCCTCCCCCGATCTACATTGCTCCCAGAGGTGGCCTGCGCATAGGATGCCTGCTGATTCCGGTTTCTCAACCTCTCCGACCTCCTCACCTCTTCTATTTCTAAAGGGACATTTGTGTCAACCACATTACCATTCCCTTCAAAATTTGAATATTGGTCATAGAAAGATTGATTACGGCCATCCACCTCACCATGTTCCCAATGTCCTTCCTTAAAGGCCCTTCTTGTTTGGAAGTGATTATTCCTACTTTGAAAATAAGGTTTAAAATGATTAGTAAACTTCTGATTGGTAGTAAATTTTTCAAAATTGTATGCATTGCCTTTCTCATACACAGTAATATCCCTATCTAATTTCTTTAATTTGCGATTAATATTAGTATTTGTAGCCATGTCAGCGTCATGCAAAACTCTATAATAAACATTCTTATACTCATCTACAGAATGCAATAAATCACTGTTAATATCAACATAAATCTTGTCTATGTCACTTTTCAAGCGTTCCATTACTTCAATATTATACTGCATCATTGCTTTTAAAATAGAAAGTCCACAGTCATTGAGGATGTCACACACATTTTTAAAAAAAGTCTTATCACTGTAACTACTATTGGGAAATTTGTTTATTCTAAGTCCTTTTGGTACTATCTTTTCTTTACTGCACTTCTCGAAGTACCAAATTTTCCACAGTCAAGGATTTATATTTGAGTAATAGCTTCTTAAAATTCTTACATTTATCTTTGTAGGTGACTGCTTTGGATTGTTCCCTTGTGTTCAGCTTTTCTTTTTCTTTTCCACTACGCGTAAAGGTTTTGTTAAGCCATTGATTAAAATCCAAATCTCTATAACTTTCCATAATAGTATGGTCGCCTCTGCCCTTGTCCCCGTTGGAATTCAAATAGTTATAGTTCCCAATATTAGCGTTTCTCCGACTCGCGTTCACTTTCTTAGCCCCTCCACCTCGTGTCTGTTGGTCGCCGGCTTCCGACGTCACTCGATTAGCCCTACGGTCCTTCGGGCTACTCTGCGCACAAGGAATCTCGTTAGAGGTTCCTGCTGGTGAAGTTTCAGTTTGCGAGTATGCCTGGATAACTCGCAGAAGTTCATTTAACATTCCACTGCTTTCCATCGTAGATAATAGGACTTCTCGTGTCCGGACCCAAAACACAAACCACAAAACAACTGGTAACCAGAAAAGTAAAATTCACCAAGGAATAAAACGCTCCGGCACTATTAAGGCTGTCCCATATGCACTTCTTCAAATTCTGCTTCACCTTATTCCTATATCGCCAGCATACACCACAAGGAGGCGGAGAGTATTTTAAAAATTAATGTTGAACTTTAATACGTTAAACATCCTCCCGGAAGACCAATAGTATCTGGTAGAAAATATCTGACTGAACCCTTATCTTTATTTTTGACCAAGCACCTAAAACCTTTGTTACCATTCATTCGATCCAGGTTGAAAGATACTACAAACTTTCTACAAATTATATCCAACACCCAATTGGATGAAGATTGGTTCTTGTGCACGTTGGATGTGGGTGCTTTATATACCAATATTCCACATCAAGCGGGACTCAAGGCTTTGGCATATTGGTTAGATCATACAGGTATATATGGCCCCACATTTAACTCATTTTTGGTGGATATGGCAAGATACGTTCTTACTTGTAATGTCTTCTATTATAAGGATGCATGTTTCTGGCAAATCAAAGGCACGGCTATGGGGGCTTCTTTTGCCCCCATATATGCTGACCTATTTATGGCTTATGTTGAAATCAAGCTTATATATGATTCTGCCAGAAACATGTTCCTTTCGGAGATGGACATCTGGAGACGTTACCTTGATGATGTGTGGCTAGTGTGGAGGGGCACTGAGTCCAGTTTACTGGCATTTGTTCAGTATTTGAACAACAACGAGTGGGGCTTAGGTTTTACGGAACAACATGACACTCATAATATAATTTTTTTGGATGTGTCAATACACAAACTTTCGGATGGTACGTTAGAGACAAAGTTACATAAAAAGTTCCCACAATATAATTCGTTGTTACATGCATCCAGTTATCATGCTCCACACATAGCCAGAAACATACCAAAGTCTCAATTCATTAGAGCAAAACGTATCTGTTCAGAACAATCCACCTATTGTATGAACCAAGATGACCTTACATATAGATTCAAGCAAAGGGGCTATAAGGAAGGAACCATTGCAGTTGCAAAAAGTCAGGTTCAGAAAATGGAACGTACTGATTTACTTGAGTACAAGGATAAGTCCAACACCTCATCCAAACCACTTAGACTTACTACAACTTATGGACGCAATACTAATGGTTTATTAAAGATTGTACAGCGTGACTGGAATATTCTACAGAGTGACCCAGAAGTTGCTAGGATCATTCCTGATAAATGTATGTTTTCCTATAGGAATGGCAAAAGTCTGAAATCTTACTTTAATCATTACAAAACTAGGGAATATAAGTCCATTGGTAGGATTCAGACAACCATCTCTGGTGACATCTTACATGGTTGTTTTCCTTGCGGCCATTGTGTAAATTGCAAATACATATGTATTACAAAGGAGTTTTCAAGTAGAAATTGTGCAAAGGTCTTTGATCTAAAAATGTTTAACTGTAGTAGTGATTGGGCCATTTATTTGGCCACATGTAACTGTGGTGCATTCTATATTGGACAAACTTCCAGATGCATTAGGTTACGGATTTCAGAGCATTACAGCAACATTAAACAAAAGAAGTTGACCAATGCACTATACAAACACCAGTTGACACATCCATCTGCCAAATTTCTATTCACCATTATTGATACTATTCAGGGTGATCGGAGAAACAAAGCTGGTTGGCACAGCATTTTAAACTGTAAAGAAAAAAAGTGGATAATTAAGTTGGGTGGGCTTTTTCCCCCTGGGCTTAATGAATATTTATAAGCATTCCACCAATGGTATCCTTTGTCTGTACATTTAAACAGCTTGTAATGTAATTGTTTTTCTATACACTGATGAAGGCTGTGTAATTTACCAGCCGAAACCGGTATGCTTATACTTGCTGTGATGCCTTAATTTCAATATATTTTTTCAAATCACCTTTTGCTGGCTCCATTTGTTTATCTCTTTAATATTAAAACAAAAAACAACAAGTAAATCAGATTAAGCGCTTTCGTTTCCTTTAGGGAAACTTCTTCAGAATCTGTTCTACGTTGAAACAATTACATTTTTATATAGCTCTCAATAATGTCTGAATTAATTAGTTAATTGATATAGACAGATGTATCACTGGGGTAGTTTGAGTAAACATCGTCTTCTGGAGAGAGCTAGTCACTGGTGTTGTAGCTATGCATGTCTATTGTTTAAAATGGATTGTTTTAAAGTTTTTGATAAAATACAATATAAGCATGGCACATCTTGACTTGGCAATATTTGCCCACTCTTCCTTGCAAAACAACTCCAAATCTGTCAGATTGTGAGGGCATCTCTTGTGCACAGTCCTCTTCAGGTAACCCCACAGATTTTGTATTGGATATAGGTCTGGGCTCTGGCTGGGCCATTCCAAAACTTTAATTTTCTTCTGGTGAAGCCATTATTTTGTTGATTTGGATGTATGTTTGTGGTGACTGTCATGTTGAAAGGTGAAATTCCTCTTCATCTTCAGCTTTCTAGCAGATGCCTGAAGGTTTTGGGCAAAAAAGTGACTGGTATATGGAACTGTTCATAATTCCTTCCACCTTGACTAAAGCCCCAGTTCCAGCTGAAGAAAAGCAACCCCAAAGCATGATACTTCCACCACCATGCTTCACTGTGGGGATGGCGTTCTTTTAGTGATGCAAAGTGTTGTTTATGCGCCAAACATACCTTTTGGAATTGTGGCCAAAAAGTTCATCCTTGGTCTCATCAGACCTTAACGCATTTTACCACGTGCCTTTGGGAGACTTGATGTGTTGTTTTGCAAATTTTAGCAGAGCCTGGATGCTTTTCTGTGTAAGAAAAGGCTTCCATCTTGCAACCCTACCCCATAGGCCAAACATGGAGAATATGGGAGATTGTTGTCACATGTAGTACACAACCAGTACTTGCCAGAAATTCCTGCAGCTCCTTCAGTGTTGCTGCAGGTCTCTTGGCAGCCTCCCTGACCAGTTTTCGTCTTGTCTTTTCATCAATTTTGGAGGGACGGCCAGTTCTTTGCAACGTCACTGTTGTCCCATATTTTCTCCATTTTTTGATGACCGTCTTCACTGTGTTCCGTGGTATATACAATGGTGTGGAAATTTGTTTGTACCCTTCTCCTGACTGATGCCTTTTAACAATGAGAGCTCTTTGATGCTTTGTAAGCTCTCTGCGAGCCATGGCTTTTGCTGTAGCGGGCAACTGAGTAAATGTCAGGAAAATCCTACTAGGACAGCTGAACTTTATTTGGGTTTAATCAAAGTCTCTAAATTGATGGCAGGGAAATTTGTTTGTACCCTTCTCCTGACTGATGCCTTTTAACAATGAGAGCTCTTTGATGCTTTGTAAGCTCTCTGCGAGCCATGGCTTTTGCTGTAGTGGGCAACTGAGTAAATGTCAGGAAAATCCTACTAGGACAGCTGAACTTTATTTGGGTTTAATCAAAGTCTCTGAATTGATGGCAGGTGTGCACCCATGAAGACTGAATGCTGTAATTAAATCAAAAGGTGCTTTAACATAGTATTAGTTTAAGGGTGTGCACACTTATGCAACCAGCTTATTGTACATTTTTTATTTTTTATATCCCCCCCCCCCCCCCCCCCAACAGATTTGCTTGTTTTTCAATTGAATTGTACAGGTTATAGGTCATATTAAAGGTGGGAAAAGTTGTGAAATGATTTACTCTGGTCTCATTTTTTTTTGTATCACAAAAACTTGGCATTTTAAACAGGGGTGTATAAACTTTTTATATCCATTATATGTCTAGGTCGGATCCAATCCTCAGAGCCAAACCCCACAGGCTTAAGAACAAATGAAAGCAACAACTTCAGATCTTCTTATACCATCACTTAGTAGGAGGTAATTGGTCTTTTAAAATTTCTTAAGCGTTTCTGAGCTTGGAGTATCAGGACTTATTACATCAAACAAGATCGGTTTATGGTCCAATCTTACCAGGGAGGACATCACATGAGTTTGGGGGGGGGGGGGGGGGTGCAGTGCTCTCTCATGTTAGCGAGTACTATGTCCAGGACATCTGAGCCTCTTCTGAGTGTGCCGACTAGCTGTTCCAGAGCATCTGCATTGACAAAGTCTAAGAACCTCTGAGCCAGCATGTTTGTGGTCCTGTATGTTTTCCAGTCGATGGCAGAATAATTAAAATCACCCATGAGTAAGGTGTTAGGCTGTATGGCAAATAACGCCAGTATGCAGTATGCTTTTCTTGTTTCATGGTGGGGACCTATAGCTAGCTAAGATGTGGTAGGAGGCTTTACTTACAGTAAAGTGGATATGGAGTAGCTCAGGGAGTCATACTATTTGACCAGTCTCAAAGGTATACTTATTTTATTTATTTATTTCCAGTATGATTACCAGGGAAGTCCCCTGGGCTGAAATGACCCATTTTCAGTGGAGGCGCGGGGAGAAAAGCTCCAAGATACATTATACAGTTCAGATACAAAAGTATAAAAATACATTAATACAGAAGAGTTACAAATAAGCACATTCAATATCACGCATAGTCAACAAAATTCATTGTGGGTGATCTTAAGGGTTATACAGTTTAATTTGAGCAAACACTCTTATGTATTAGGTGTGGAAACAGTTTACATGCATACATTTAAGTAAATGTGGATACACTTTACATGCACACATTTAAAGTAAGATGCTATTTACAAAGTTCATGTGAAAGTTGCTATAGGAGTTGTAGAGAGCTTAGATACACTCCTAGGAAAATAGCTATGGGAGTTATAGAGAGCTTAGGAACCTGAGAGAGAACCCCCGAGGGAATATACTTAGCATGAATTAGGTAGGGTAAAGGCAGGTACATTTCCATTTAGTGGACAGGTGTTTGAAAAAAAGAAGTTATGTACTCACCATAAAGTACAGTTTTGTACCTACCATAAATGTAGATGTCCGAACTGGATAGCATCTGCAGTCATAACAAGTGGGTTGTCCTGTCGTCAGGCAGCCCTTCAGTCGGCCGGATTCCAAAGTCCGGGTCCGGCTTCGGCTGATGTCGCACTCCACCCGACGTCATCACTGTTGGTCTTCGGGTATAAAGGCATCAGCCGACGCCATTTTCCTCAGTGTTTCTTGCCCCAGATGCCAGTAGCCCTCTTGCAGGCTAAAATTTGGATAGATGCCAATGTTTCCAAATAGATAGAGGTAAACACAACAATAAGCATGTATGTACATATACACAAACAAATACACCATAAAGACTCCCCAATAGCTAGCTATTAGAACGGTAAACACCCTAGGAGTACCACAGAGCGGATGGAGGGAGGGTAATCCTGACTGCAGATGCTATCCAGTTCGGACATCTACATTTATGGTAGGTACAAAACTGTACTATGTCCTTCATGGATGCATCTGCAGTCATAACAAGTGGGTAGAATACCATAGCCAACTAGGGGAGGAGGATGAAAAATAGATTATGGTGTGTTTAGGATCCCTTGCAGTACAGCAGTGGCAAACCCTGCTCGGGATCTGGAATATAGAGGCAAATTATAATGCTTGGCAAATGTATGCACGGAGGTCCAAGTAGCCGCCTCAATAATGTCTTTGGTTGCCACTCCTCGTAAGAAGGCTGTGGTAGTGGCTGTTGCCCTTGTAGAATGAGGTCTTATGTTCTGTGGAATTGGTTTTCCATGGAAGGAGTAACAGAATCGTATGCAATTTCCTATCCATTTGGAGATTGTCTATTTGGAAATAGCTTTTCCTTCCCTTCCTGTTGCATAGGCTACAAAAAGTTGGTCAGTCTTTCTGCTATTTTTTGTTCTGTCCAAGTAGTAGCGTAGCTGTCTATGTACATCCAAGGTATGCAGTATTCTTTCCCCTCTGTTTTGTGGGTTGGGAAAGAAGGTAGGTAGGTGGATTGCCTGGTTTAAAGACAGTCTGGATACCACCTTAGGCATAAATGTAGGATTAGTCCTCATGGACACTCTATCTTGATGGAAGATTAGGAAGGGTTGCACTGCCATTAAGGCCTGTAGTTCTGAAACCCTCCTTGCTGAACTGATTGCCAGTAGGAAAGCAGTTTTCCATGACAGGTGTTGTAGGTCTGCTGTTGCTGCTGGTTCAAAGGGTGCTAGTGTCAACTTTTCTAGCACAAAGTTTAAATCCCAAGCTGGTAATGGTGGTTTCCTTGGAGGTTTTACATTCTTGATTCCTCTGAGGAATTGCCTGAGCAAAGGGTGCGAAAAAACAGGTGTATCAAAGCTGTATTCTGCTGAAATAGCTGATGCATGTATCTTGATGGAGGAGTAGGACAGGCCTGAATGAAGAAGTTCGCCAGATACTCCAGAATGTTAGGCATATCTATGTTTGACACATCTTTTCCTCTTTCCGTACTCCAGATGACAAACCTTTTCCATTTTCCAGCATAGTTCCTTCTTGTTGAAGGTCTGCGTGCTTCAAGAATAATGTCTTTAACTCTTTGGGAAAGTTCTGGAATAGCTGCTGTTATGTGATGTTCCATGCAGTCAGTTGCAAGGTTTTAGGTTTGGATGTATGATGCTGTAGTTGTTCTGTGTTAACATCAAGGGCATCAGGGAATTGTCCACATATTGTTCGAGACATGCTCCTCAGTAGTGGGTACCAGTGTTGTCTTGGCCAGTTTGGAGCTATCAGGATTATCCTTGGACGTTCTTCCTTGATTTTCAGTAGTACCTTGTGTATCAAAGGAAGAGGCGGGAATGCATATGCTGTTAGGCCTTTCCAGTTGAAAGAGAGCGAATCCATTTTCCATGCTAATGGGTGGAATGTCCTTGTGCAGAATTTTTTGAGCTGGTGATTGAGAGGTGATGCGAATAGGTCTATCTGTGGCATTCCCCATTTCTTTGAGATGGTCTTGAAGATGTCCGGGTGAAGCTTCCATTCGTGGGCATCCGAAGTGGTTCTGCTTAATATGTCTGCTAGGGTATTGTCTTTCCCTGGTACAAATATTGCCTGTAACTGGATGTTGTAGCTGAGTGTCAGGGTCCACAGCTCCAAGGTCATTCTGCATAGGGGGTATGAATGAGTGCCTCCCTGTTTGTTGATGTACCACATGACTGTGGTGTTGTCTGTCCTTATCATCAACTGGCCCTCTTTGAGAAATGGTTTGAACTTTTGGATTGCCAGTTTTACTGCCAGCATTTCTTTTAGGTTGATGTGCAGTTGAAGTTGATCCTGTGTCCACAATCCTTGCACGCATTTGTCCAGCATGTGGGCCCCCATCCTAGGTCTGAAGCGTCTGTTGTGATGGTCTGGCTTGCTTGACATCTGCGAAAGGGTAGGCCTGGGTTTGACTGGCATGCCTGAGCCCACCATAGGAACTCCTGTTTTAAGCATGGAATTAGTGGGATTTCTGTTTCTAGACTGTGTCTGTGTTGGGACCATAAATTCTTTAAGTACCACTGTAGTTTTCTCATATGTAGTCTGGCAAATGGAACCAAGATTATGCATGAAGCCATGAAGCCCAAGGCCTGCAGTACTTTTCTTGCTGTTAACTTGTTCAGTTTTGTTAGTGCCAAGAAGTATAGAGGGAGTTCTTTTTGTTTTCTGTAGTCAGGAATGCCATTTGTTTTACTGTGTCCAATTCCGCGCCCAAGAATGTCCTTGTTTGGGATGGTATCAGCCTTGACTTTTGTAAATTGACTGTGTATCCCAGTGCTTGTAGCAAGTAAATGACCCTTTGTAAATCTGTTGTCAGCTTGCTTTTGTTGTCCCCTTGTAGCAGGCAGTCGTCCAGGTATGGGTAAATTTGAATTCCCTGAAGTCTGCAATGGGCGATTACTGATGCCAGGCATTTTGTGAATACTCTGGGCAGTAGATAAGCCAAACGGCAATGCTGAGAATTGATAGTGCTCTGATCCTGCAAGAAATCTGAGGTATCTTCTGCAGATTGGTCGAATGGGGCCGTGCAGGTATGCCTCCTTGAGATCTAGAGTTACCAGCCAAGACTCCTTGCCCAGCATGGGAAGAAGTTGCTGTAGGGTCAGCATTTTGAATTTTGGGACAATGATGTATGTATTTAAGGTGGACAGGTCGAGAATTGGTCTCCAACTTTTTCCTTTCTTGGAACTAGGAATAGTCTGGAGTAGAACCCTTTCCTTGCTCTGCTGTTGGCACTCTTTCCACAGCTCTCATGTTTGCTAACTCCATTATCTGGCGTAGAGCCTCTGTTTTTTGATTTGGAGGTAGATTTGGCATTCCTCTTTTGACTGGAAAAGTGTGGAAGTGAAACCGGTAACCTTGATCTATGGTTTGTAAAATCCACTTGTCCTTTGTTATGTAGTGCCAGTTCTTTGAAAATAAGGTTAACTTTCCGCCTAGAGGAGCTGCTATTTGTTCCCTGGTAGGCGGATTTAGGGTTAAGTCACTGTGGTTGTGTTGATGTAGTGGCAGTGGCTGTGCCTGTGCCTCTGTTGTTGCCTTGCCACTGTCTTCCTCTGTAGGCACCTCCTCTGGATTGGTTTCTGCCTGTGGAACGTCTATTCCTGCCCCTTTGAAATTTTGTGGAGTCAGGAAAGGACCAATTTTTGGCAGGCCAGTTCCTGCTAAACCTTGGGGGTTGAACCTGCAAGAAATCTTTAACAGTTTGAACAGATTTTGCCTTTTCTTCCATTTTCTTCATAACCTGCTGGGCAGATGTACCAAACAAACTTGTCTTGTCCATAGGAGCATCTAGCAACTTAGCTTTAACATGATCCGGTAAAGCTTGTTCCTTTAGCCATGCATGCCTTCTTATCACTGTGCCTGTCATGGCTGATCTAAATGAAGCCTCCAGTGCATCATAGCCACATTTTAAGGAATGGTTGCTAACCTGTTGTATGTTATTTACCATCTCTAATACATATTTCTTATCAAGAGATTCATCAGTGGTTAGTTTTTTGGTTAACTGATCCAGCATAAACTCTTGGTATTGTATCATGTGAAACTGACAGTTTAAAGCTCTAGCTGAGAGAGTAGCTGAAGTGTAGACCTTTTACCCCATCTGTCTAATGACCTTGCTTCCCTTTCAGAAGGAATAGGGTTTTTAGCTATGGTCGAGGCTACTGCCTTGGGGCCCTGGGATATAGTTTCTGGGTCTGCAAGTGGAGCCTTGTAAAGGTGGTGATGAGTATCTGGCACCCTGTAAAATCTGTCTGGTTTGGCAGGGGCTGGGGTAAAGAATCTGGAGCGGAGCAAACATCATTGAAAGCATCATCCACCACAGAGAACAGGGGTATAGCTAAGGGCCTGTGCTGTGGGAGGTGCAGAAAAGTCCTAAGTCTTTTCTGGAGTCTGAAAAATCCTGTTGCTGCCATTGGAACTGTTCTCGCATGGCATGCAAGGTTTCCCCAAAGGAGAATTCTTCTGGTGGGGAAGCAGCTGGGATGGATTCTTCAGCATCAGAATCTTCAAAATTGGAGAAGGGAGCCTCTGGCTGGTCAGTTATGTCTGATTCATCAGCAGAATCATCAGAGGACACTGGCTCGGGGCTCTGCCCTAGGTCTCTTCTCTGGGGGCTGAGAGGCCCTGTCTGGGTGAGAT
Organism: Protopterus annectens; assembly: GCF_019279795.1. Lineage (NCBI taxonomy): Eukaryota > Metazoa > Chordata > Ceratodontiformes > Protopteridae > Protopterus > Protopterus annectens. The sequence continues at coordinate 274,431,033 of NC_056735.1, read as the reverse complement.
TGAGATCCTCTAATTAAAGAAATTAAATCTTCTGCCATAGTTAGCATTTGAGAACTAGAAGAGGGCCTGGATGTGGGTGGTTTAACAGGCACTGTTTTAGTAGTCTTGGCTGCTTTAGCCCTGGCGAAGGCCTTAATGGACATGGCTGCTGGAGGCCTAGCAGCACCACGTGCTGGGGTAGAAACATCCAAGGGGATGGTGTCTGATAAGTCAACCACCGTAGTGGGTAAAATTTGTGAAGTCGTTTCAAGAGTTGTAGCAGGGGCCTCGGTTGTAGGAGTAGGTTCAGCTGTACTTTGTTCAGTTTTCTCGGTTTCGGCCGAAACCGAGACACTCGCGGTTTGCTTGAGCATGGTTTCGGCCGAAACCGCGGACCGCGAGTGTCGGTCGTTATCTTTGCGTTTTTTGCTAGATTGGGTAGTCGGAGGATCCGACGGCATAATGTACGCAAAATCAGAACCGAAAAACTGTTCTGCAAACTCCGACCGACGCCTAAGCGTTCGTCGGTTGAAAGAAGCACAGGCCGAACAGGCTGCTACGTCGTGGGCTGGGCCTAAACAAGGCAGACAGTAAGAGTGGAAATCTTTATGAGGTATTTGTTTCCCATAGTTTAAACAATTGTTAACTTTTTCTGACATCGGCTGAGGCAAGAAAGAGTCCCCAACGGGGTACTTAGCTTTAGAAGTCTTCGAAGTAGTATTCGGTAGAAGTAATCTCTGGATCCGACCGACCGGCACTTGCGAACAGCTTCTGCTTCGGGCGCCACGCGGCAAGAAAGACTGGGGAAAATGGCGTCGGCTGATGCCTTTATACCCGAAGACCAACAGTGATGACGTCGGGTGGAGTGCGACATCAGCCGAAGCCGGACCCGGACTTTGGAATCCGGCCGACTGAAGGGCTGCCTGACGACAGGACAACCCACTTGTTATGACTGCAGATGCATCCATGAAGGACATCGTTCCATGTTGGTAGTTCATCTCACCCTTCATTTTTACATATGGGTTCAGAGCCGATCCTCTGCAACTGGTTAGGAGCTATCCACCAAAGAAGGTCCTTTTTGCACGACTCCTTCAGCAGGATAGGATGGCTCAGTGGAAGATATTGGAAGGACCACTGGGAAGACAGAAGCTATTGGAGAATTCTCATGAGCAACCTAGCTAAAGGTATTAACAGAATGGTTGAGGCCATCATCCCGAGAAGCTGAAGGACCCATTTTGTGTGCTCTTTCGGAGGGAAGACGAACTGTCATATGCACTGTGTCTACCTCTGCACCTATACAATTCACAGATTGCGAGGGCACTAATGCAGATTTTTCCCAGTTTATGGAGATCCCTAGTTGAGCACAAAGTTGAATAGTGGCGTCTGTGTTTTGGATGAGTAGATGCCTGGTGGGGGCAGTCAGGAGCCAGTCGACCAAATACGGAAATACCTGGAATCCCTGACGTCTCAGGTGAGCCGTCACTACTGCCATGCATTTGGTGAACACCCTGGGGGCTGTGGTGAGACCAAAGGGCAGAGCACGAAACTGATATTGACTGGCTCCCAGCCGGAAGCGCAGATGTCTCCTTAACGCCTTGTCCATTTTTATATGGTAGTAGGCGTCTTGGAGATCCAGAGAGCACATCCAATAGTCTTTCCCTAACAACGGGAATATAGACTGCAGAGTGACCATCCGAAACTTGTCCTTCACGGATTTGTTTAATCTGCTGAGGTCCAAAATTGGCCTCCAGTCCCCGGTTCGTTTTGGAACTAAAAAGAACCTGGAGTAAGTTCCGGATCCTGTCTGGTCTGCTGGGACGGGCTGGATGACTTTTTAAGAGCAACTTGTTGATCTCCACAGTTGCCTGATCCCTGTGATTGTTTGGAACATCTGGGATCTTCTTGGGAATATACAATGGAAGGGAAAAGGGTATGATATAACCTCTGGTAACAACTCTTTGCACCCACGTGTCTTGGGTGATATTTAGCCAGGCTTCTGGATACAAAGAGATGCCACCCCCGACTGGCCCCAGAGAAACGCAGTTGGGCCCCACATCAGAAGCGCTGATAAGGCTGTCCTCGAAAGGAATCACAGCCTTGCTGGTATTGCAGACCACCCCTGCTTCTAGGACGCCGTCTACCATTTCCTCCTCCTCTGCCTCTGAAGGAGGATTCACTCCGTGTGTCCGGAAAAACCCTCTGGGACATTCTGAACCACATTTAACCTCCCCTCTGACCTTTGGGGTATGGTCAAGAGGGAACAGTAAAATGGACTCCTACGGCAGAGAGAATCTTTCCTTCCTGCTCACACCGAGTGAGTGTTTCTTTCACCTTGGGGCCAAACAATGAGGAACCATCAAACAGGGCGTTGGTGAAGGTGGACTTGAACAGCTCTGCAAAATTACACAGGCGCATCCAGGAGTGGCGCCTAAGGGCAACTCCTGAACCCGCTGCTCTGCTTGTTCCATTGGCAGCATGGGAGATAAGCCGCATGAAGGAGTTAACCACAGAGTTTAGGGTGGACAACTGAGCAGAAATCCTGTCAGGGACTCCCTCAGGACAAACACCCTGTATGGAATCTCCTAACTCCTTGAGGAGATCCCTCTGTAACCTCGTGAAGTGAGTAACATAGTTCAACGAACGAAGGGTAAATGCCGCTGAACTAAATACACGCGTCCCAAATCTGTCCATCTGTCGAGACTCCTTGTTTGGCGGATGAACAGAGGAAGAAGCCTCTGCCAACTCCTCCTTCATGGCCAACGCCACCACCATGGCATCTATGGAATGCCCTTAGACAAGAACTCTTTACAAGGAGGGGCAGACAGAAACTTATTTGGTCTCCTGGGGACTGGCTCCATGGCATTGGGAGTATCCCACACCTTTCGACTAACCAGATCTATTAGTTCGCCAAAAGGTGGAGACACCCAAGAGGCAAAGGGTTGAGACCCGAAAGCCTTCAGGTACACAGACTTCTCATCAGAAGGGTTGACAGTGGGCCAGCTGCACCTCTGCTTCAGGATCTCAAGTATGTCCACAAAGGAGACAACAGAGGATGACTTGGGGGACCCTTCCGACTCCTCAAGGTCGGTGTCTGATGTCAGAAACTCATCCTGGGAGTCAATATGCTTCCTCTTGCATACCCTCTTTGGGGGGGGGGGCTCCTCAAATGGACATTCTGGGGAGGCCTCAGAAGAGTGGGGGCCACCAGCCGGTGGCTCCTGAGGCTGCGGGTCCCTGCTATCTCTGGAGAGAGTAGGTGCTGAGACTGAAGTGGGTGCCCTGGGGGGGGAAGAGTGCTTGTACCACTGGCAGGGGATGTAGAGTGAGACAGCATGCTCATCACCTCAAATGCCGACCTCTCAAGCTCCGAAGACCTCACCCGCTCCAAAGAGACAAGGATAGATGCCGGAACCAGAGCCAGTGGCTCTGAGAAAGTTGCAGGGTCCGAGCTCACCCTGGCCGATGCACCAAGGGGAAGGCTTAGAACCGAAGAAGATAGATTCCAACCCTCCCTGTCAACACAGACAGGAGAGCTTCGGTCCCTGGACACGGATAAAGCCGAGCGTGTCAAAGCCGAACTCTGCTCCAATGCAGCAAAAAAGGGAACCAGAACTGAGAGTTCCTCTGCTGGTACCAAGCTCTCCGGCTCCAAAAGGCCAATAAGGCTCGGAGGGGGAATAACAGACGAGGGCAAAACTGGATCGAGTGGCTCCGGAGCTGACTGGGTCACAGCCAGCAACAATTTAGGCAGAGCAGATGACTTCAGGAGTCTTCAGCACTACCCTCTCCACATCTTCTTCCAAAATGCTCCTGGTAGACCTGGAAGATATTGTAGGGGATCTTGACCTAGGGGGTACTGGAGACTTGAGAAGTAAGGAGACCAGTAGGACATCTACAGACTAGCTCCGAGCAGCAGAGTCAACTGCTGCTTCTAACGGCTCAGAATTCGGCACCGAAGCACCTGCGACCAACTCTGATACCATGGTGCTCTCCTTCGGCTCTGAAGACTGAGTCGAGGAGGCAGATTTTGGTAATTTGGAAGGTGGCTCCAAGACATCAGCCGGTGCCGGAGAAGGCCTTTTAGAAGATTTTGGTTTGGATTCAGATCTAGATTTTGTAGACTTGGAAGAAGCCGACGAACTAGATAAAGCTTCCTCAAAGGTTAGTTTCAGAAGACCCTTGAGTATCAGCTTGTTCTTTCCCTCCTGCAACACTCTAGGAGAGAAAGCATGACAGAACAAGCATGATTTCTGTAATTGGATGCCCCCAAGCAGTAGACACAGCTACTGTGGCCATCCGTTAATGACATTTTCTGGGAGCATTTCATGCACTTTTTGAACCCAGAGGGTTTATGCTCCTTACTATCCTTGGACATTGTACAGACACACACACACACACACACACACACACACACACACACACACACACACAAAACCAGAGAGAGAGATACGAGGACTAGGTCCTCTAACTAAACTGGGCCTAACCTTCAGAAAGGTTACACGAGGACTAGATCCTCCAAGTTAAATGGGCCTTCTAACTTAAACAGACCAAGTTATTAAAACACACACACACACACACACACACACACACACACACACACACACACACACAGAGAGAGAGTTCAATCACACAGGTAAGAACTGTAGATACCAAAAAAAAATGCAATTCTCTGCAAACCTAATAATAGGCAGAAAAACTAGCAACAGCAATCCTAGAATATCACAAGAGGATCCCTGCCAAAAACAACAATGTTATAGAATAAAGGCTAACAGTCTAAGGGAACCAAAAAAAAAAGGTCCGAATAATACAGATACAACAACAGGAGCCCCTGTTGATTAGTAGTGGAAACAAAAAAAAACCCGCCACAACTAACACTTCTACTTAATCAAAAAAGCGCAAAGGCACCTAACTGGCACACAGGATACCAATAAACTGCTAAAACTACTAATAAACTAATAAACTAGTTCACTAAATTTAATCAACAAGGACCAACAAGGCAACTGCCTATAAGATAATAGCACTAAAATGTAAAATCAGATATGAATGTAAAGAATTTGAAAAGACTTAGCCAGAGCCAAGAGAAGCACATCCGAACTCGTCGACGCGGCAAACGAGATCTGGGGATTGTACTGGTGCACCTTGGGATACCTGCTTAGTCATGAACCAACCAGAAGTCTTTCAGCTTGAAAATCGTCCGAGTCGGAGCCGATCCATATGTAAAAATGAAGGTGAGATTGGACTACCTAACATGCTGGGTTTTGAAGTCTTCTGAGTTTGGTATGGTTCTTAGAGTGGAAGGAAGGGAATTCCATTTTTGCCTAGTGAGTAAAAAAATGGAATTCCTTAATTATCCTTAATGAAGTTGGATACACCTCCTCCTTTGCTTCTTTCATGCTCAGTTTGTGGTCTAAACGTATGGAAGGCATTGTAGCCCTACATGGCCAGGGTGGGGCACCTTTGAGCCATGCCACTGTGACCACACAGACATCAGCATCTTCCAAAGTGAGGAGTGCTTCCAGGGAGTGCAGTTTCTAGTTTCTTTTTTAGACTTCTAGCATTAAGCAGCAGTACCTTGAGTTTATCTAGAAATTATTTTGTTATGTTGGAAGATTGGTTATTTTGACACTGCCTAAAAAAGTCACAATAGGTTTGACTAAAGTTTTGCCAGTGTCTGAAATCCTAGAGGAGGCAGGTGCAGACCATCTCTGGCAAAGCAGCATGACCTATCGATGATGTCTTCCCAGGATGACAAATATTGGATTCCCTTGGAATAACCAGAAGCCAAGCCAATTGTTAAAGTCAAACAAACATTTTTTGTTTGTATTCTGGCATCATCCTTGGAGAAGGTAGAATGCTGCTTAAGGTTAGGATTACAGATGCCTGCGAAACAAAATCTGAAAGCTCATCAGGTCTCTCTTCATATACTCCAGTGTGGTATGTCTCAAGTCATTCACCCCCACATGGACTATGGCACAGTCATACCGGTACTTGTGTCTGAGTGATCAGAGTGCTTGAGTGACTTGATGGATCCTGGCACCCGACAGGCAGCTAACTGTAACCAGCTCCTTATTGCAGCCTAGTGAGGGAGGAAAGTACAGTTCTGTACACTTACCATAAATGTAGATGTCAAGTGTGCATTCACTGTTGCAGTCATTACATTTGGGTTAACTGCTTGCAGGTAGCCCTCAGTCGGCCTGATTAACAAAGTCTTGGGTCCTGCATCGGTTGCAGTCCCTTCTTCCATGACATCAGGTCGTCAGGTGTATAAAACATGCAGCCGATGCTATTACATCAGTTTTTCTTGCCCCAGATGTCAGGTGCCCCCCCAGTGGGGAGCAATTAAATATAAAAGTACAATGATATACCTCCAACAAAAAAAGCAAATACACCTAAAAGGCTTTTAAGCATAGTAAAGGAAAGTAGAGGTATAGCCAAAAGAAGTTAAGGGGCTGGAGGGAGGGTAAAGTACAGTTGTGTACACTTACCATAAATGTAGATGTTTGAGTGTATTCACTATTGCAGTCATTACATTTGGGTAATCTGTTGGCAGGTTGCCCTCAGTCGGCCTGATTAACAAAGTCTTGGCTCCTGCATGTTGCTGGCCCTTCTTCCATGATGTCAAGTCGTCAAGGGTATAAAACATGCAGCTGACGCCATTACATCGTTTTTTCTTGCCCCAGATGTCAGGTGCCCCCCAAATGGGGAGTAAAAAATAAAAAAAATATATATATGTATGTATATGTATGTATATGTATGTATGTGTGTATACAATTTAAAAACACAAAAAAATATACCTCCAAACAAAAGCAAATACATCAAAAAGGCTTTTAAGCATAGTAAAAGAAAGGAGAGGTATAGTAAGAGAAAAACAGGGGACTGGAGGGTGGGTAACCAGGACTGCAACAGTGAATACACTCGAACATCTACATTTATGGGAAGCGTACACAACTGTACTATGTTCTTTGTGTTTCACTGCTGCAGTCATTACATTTGGGTAGATTCCCAAAGCTATGGTTGGGATGATGGGTTTATGCAGCATTAGGAGCAGCTATAAGGCCCTGCAGGACAGCAGTGGCAAAGCCAGCTCTGGATTTAGAGAAGAGAGGTATATGGTAATGTTTAGTGAATGTACGAACTGAGCTCCAGGTAGCAGCTTCTAGAATGTCTCTGGTAGGAACCCCTCTGAGAAAGGCTGCAGAAGTAGATGCAGCCCTGGTGGAATGAGATCTGATCCTCCTTGGGGATAGGTTTACCATGGTGCATATAGCAGAAGCAAATACAATGGCTTATCCATTTGGAAATAGTCTGCTTTGAAATAGCCTTTCCCTCTGTCCCTGCAGCAAATGCCACCAATAGTTTTTCAGATTTTTTTTTAGAGATTTTGTCCTGTTTAAGTAGAATCTAAGTTGTCTGTGTACATCCAATGAATGCAGAATCCGCTCACCCTTGTTCTGTGGATTGGGAAAGAAAGTTGGCAGCTGAATGGTCTGATTAAGAGCCACACTGGATACCACCTTAGGCATGAAAGATGGATTGGTCCTGAGAGACACCCTGTCCGCATGAAAAATAATGAAAGGCTCCACTGTCATAAGAGCCTGTAATTCTGAAATCCTTCTAGCTGAAGCTGCAGCTGGCGCAAAAGGAGGGAGTGTGAGTTTTTCCAAAACAAAACTGAGGTCCCATGCAGGTGTTGGCACTCTCCTGGGAGGTCTTATGTTTTTGGCCCCTCTGAGATACTGCTTTAGCAGAGGATGAAAGAAGAGGGGAGGTTCTGTGTTGTAATGAGCTGAAATGGCAGAGGCATGGATTTTTATGGAAGAAAAAGATAGGCCCTTGTGAAACATCTCAGTTAAGTACTGCAGAATCTGAGGACTATTGGGCATTGCTGTGTTTATTCCTTGTGAGTGGTAACCAGGCACAGGATCTTTTCCATTTGTCAGCATAAGATTTTCTAGAACTAGGCCTTCTAGCCTCCAAAATGACATACATCACAGGTTTGCTGAGGGATGCCAAAGGTGAAATTAGTTGATTAGCCACGCTGCAAGATTCAATGTTTGGAGCCGAGTGTGCAGAATTTGATAGTTCTTGAGACAGTAGGTAAGGTGTCTGAGGCAGGTGCCACGAAGGGAGGTGTGACACATTGTGCAGGAGTGGGTACCAGTGTTGGCGAGGCCAGTCTGGAACAATCAGAATCATTTTGGTTTGTCCTGTATGACTTTGCGTAGAACTTTGGAGAGCAGAGGGGGGAAAAGCATAGACTGATAGAGCATCCACTTTCTAAGTTTTTTTGTGATGAATTCTTGTGCAGAATTTGTCCAACTGATAGTTCTGGGGTGAGGAAAAAAGATCTATGCCTGGACTCCCTCATTTGCGTGTCAACATGTTGAAAACTTATGGTTCCAGTTTCCATTCGTGTGGGTCCATAGGATTTCTGCTTAGTTCATCTGCCAGAGTATTTAGCTTTCCTGGCAGGAACTGAGCTTGTAGTTGTATTTGGTAGGTCAAGGCTGTGCTCCACAATACCATGGCTAGTCTGCAAAGGGGGTAGGAATGTGTACCCCCCCTGCTTATTTATGTACCACATAACTGTGGTGGTGTCTGCCTTTATCATTAGTTGTCCTGGATGAAGGTAGTCCTTGAAGGCTGTCAGTGCATTCTGTACAGCTAGCATCTCTTTCTGATTGATATGTAGGTGCATTTGATTTGGGCTCCATTTGCCCTGAATGCACTTTCCTGCCAGATGAGTCCCCTAAGCATAGTCTGATGCGTCTGTAGTTAGCGTTTGGGTGGCAGGGGGTGGAGTGAATGGCAGTCCCTTGTTTTCGTGGCAGGCCTCTGCCCATCATAGGAACTCTAGTTGCAGGCAAGGTATATTAGGAATCATTGTTTCCAGGCTGCGACAATGTTGACTCCATAAACTTTTTAAGTATCACTGAAGTTTCCTCATATGCAGTCTTGCATATGGAATTCGAAGAATGCAGGAGGCCATGAACTCCAAGGCTTGCAGAATTTGTTTTGCAGATAGCAGAGTTTTTGTGGCCACCTGTTTGAAGTAAGTCACCAAAGAAAAGATGTTATCCAAAGCCATTGATTAATGAGTTGATCAGGGAAGTCCAAGGAAAAATTGCTTTTGGTTCCTATAAACCAATTTTAATGGTTAAGGTGTTTGCCTTGCAAACACAAGGTGCAGGGTTTGAGGCTCACAAGGGATAATTGGCTAGGCTTAAAATGGCTCACAAGGGCAGTTAGCTTAGTACTAATCTATGAACCTATGAACTGAATTTGCTTTTCTGGCGTAAGGCAAGTCATCAGGGCAGTTGTATTGAAGCTTGCACCCAAGAATGTAATTTTTTTGAGAGGGTACCAGTTGTGATTTCTTTTCGTTTATGGTGTACCCTAGACAAGTTAGAAACCTTTTTACAAACGCCAGATGCTTTAGAAGAATGTCCTTGTTTTCTGCCTGAATTAGACAATCATCCAGGTATGGATATATTTGAATATTTCTTTGCCTGCAAAATGCAATTACTGGAGCCAGGCACTTTGTGACGATCCTGGGCGCAGTAGACAAGCCAAATGGCAGTGCAGAGAACTGAGCAGTGCATGTAGCCTGCTTTGAAGCATAGGTATCTTCTGCAAGATTCCCTGATTGGGATGTGCAGGTATGCTTCTTTTAAATCTAGTGTTGCCAACCAGGCATCTTTGCCTAGCATAGGAACTAATTGGTGAAGAGTCAGCATCTTGAATTTTGGAATCTCCAAAAAAGTGTTTACAGTAGACAGGTCCAGGATAGGACACCATGAATTGTCTTTTCTGGGTACCAGGAAAAGTCTTGAGTAGAAACCTTGTCCCTTTTCCTCTTCTGGTACCAGTTGAATAGCCCCTATCCTTAAGAGAGAAAGTGCTTGTTTTTGGGCCTCTGCCCACTGATTTGGGGGAAGGTCTGGCCACCCGCTTGGTGTTGGCAACGTGTGGAAGTGAAATCTGTATCCCTGTGGCACTATATTTAAAACCCATTTGTTCTGGGTAATGAGTTCCCAGTTCTTTGCATGAAGAGCAATCTTTCCCCCCAAAGGGGTAGTCAGTTGATAAGTGCTTGGAAATTTTAAAAGGAAGTCATTGAGACAGTTTACCATAGGTGGGGAGTCTTATTACTCCCAGATTTGGAAGTGGAGGCCCCCCACTGCTTAATCCTGTGTCCCCCCCTGGGACTGAAACCTGTTTTTTTTTTTGCTGTGTCTGGGTTTGGCTTGAGAAGACCTGGAAGGGGCTGGAAAGGACCAATTCTTAGAGGGCCAGTGCCTACTAAATCTAGGAGGCTGAACTTGTAAGAAATCTTTAACAGTTTACATAGATTTAGCTTTATCTTCCATTTTTTTTAAGAACTTCCTCATCCTTGTTGCTAAACAGGCGGTCCTGATTTAAAGGAGCATCCAATAATTTTGCTTTAACATTATTAGGCAAAGATTGCTCCTTAAGCCAAGCATGCCTTCTGAGCACAGACCCGGTAACAGCGGCCCTGCAAGAGGCCTCTAATGAATCAAAACCACATTGCAAAGTAGGTTTTCCAACTTGTTCAGCAGAATGCATTAAATCCTGTAATTCTTTATTTTCCACACAGTCAGGAATCAACATAACTTTCTGTTTAAAGCAATCCAATAACATGTTGCTGATACTTTAACATATGAAACTGGCAGTTTAAAGCCCTAATGGCCACGGTTGCAGAAGTGTAAACCTTCTTACCCCATCTATCCAGTGCCCTGGAATCTCTATCAGAAGGGGTAGGATTTTAGCAGTAGAAGCCTTAAAGCCCTTGGGCCCCTGTGAAATAGTCTCTGGATCCACAATAGGATTTTTAAAAAGGAACATGTTTGACTCAGGGACCCTGTAGTATCTGTCTGGTTTTCTGGGAGTAGGAGGAAAGGAATCAGGGGCCAAACTACATTCCGAAAAAGCATCATCAACTATGTCTAGTACAGGAAGAATAGCTAAAGGCCTATGCTGAGGTAGGAGTAAGAAATCCCCAAGTCTCTTTTTTGAATCAGAAAAATCCTGGCTTTCCCAATGGAAATGCTCACTTAGAGTATGTAAGGTTTCCCCAAAAGAAAAATCCTCTGGAGGGGAAGCAGAGGGAATGCAGTCCTCTGCATCAGAATCCTCATAAGTAGATAAGGGCAAATCCAGATCATCAGAAGAATCAGAAAAAACAGAATCCTGGTCAGAAGTTTCATAAACCACTTTGGTCTTAGGCCTCTTAGAAAGGGGGGGTTGGCTACCCCTGATTAGAGTTATTAGATCTTCAGCCATTCTTATCATTTGTTTTTTGGGCATAGAGGCCTGAGCATGTGGCCTGAGTGTCGTTTTTTTTAGGCATGGTTCAAGATTCAGGCCGAAGAGAAGAAGGAGGCGTCGGTTTAGTAAGCAAGTCCATAGGCCTGAATACACCCTCAGAAGCCAGTGCCTGCACAGCGGCTCCGGACCCATCCAAGGTAGAGACATCCGCATGTTCCATAGTTGAAGCATCTCGCGGCATACTTCGAATGGGTCTCAGTAGAGGCCTGCAAATCAGAAGTAGCGGGTATCAGGGGATGCGAAAGCGCCTCACTGAGTATCGCGGTGTGAACTGGCGACTGGCTTTGGAGAAGCGTCGTCGGCAGTTTTGGACTTCGGCAGCCTGTCTCTTGTCTTTATTTTTGCGTATTTTTGGAATCCTGGTAGTCGGATGGCTAACCGACAACATTTCTGGATAATTAATCTGAGAACTGAAATATTTACAGGCTAAAAATATACTGATGACGGATAGTGCGCAGATTGAATAAAGCACAAAACCGACAGCAAGGTAATTCGTGGTCAGGGCCTAGGCAAGGAATACAGTACGAATGAAAATCTTTAGGAGGTATTTGCTTTCCACAAGTAATGCAATTATTAACTTTTACTGACATTGGTAAGGAGCAAGAAAAAGTTTCCCAACAGGGTACTTAACTTTAGTTGAAGATTTCAGTTCTGAAACTCAAAAACAAAAAATTTCAGGAGTCGGCTAACCGGCACTTGCGAACTGCTTCTGCTTCAGGCACCACACAGCAAGAAAGACTGATGTAATGACGTCGGCTGCATGTTCTATACCCCTGACGACCTGGCATCATGTAAGAAGGGAAAGCAACCGACGCAGGACCCAAGACTTTGTTAATCAAGCCGACTGAGGGCTACCTGCAAGCAGATAACCCAAATGTAATGACTGCAACAGTGAAACACGAAGAACATCATCCGTGTGTCTCACAGCGGAGTCACCTATGACCAGTATATTAGGTTTTGTGGTGTTACGCCTTATGGGCTTATTTGTTGAGAAACTTGTGCATATGTTACTATGTGTTGTAGTTGTTTTTTTGCATTATGTGAGCAAGTGGTTTCTGTTTGGGAGGCCACTGATTTTTTGGTAAGTTACTAGTGAGTACCTCCACATATGTGGGTTTATGTTATGTCCCAATTTGGAAGTGCGTTTGTGTGCTGACAACCTGTTTGGCATTCTATCTGTCCTTATGCGAGTGTCTTGCCTCCAATTACATAGTGTGACTATGTCTCTCACATAAAGTATTTGTATGTTTCAGGCGTAAGTGGTTGTCAGTATACATGGGACAATTTCTACATTGCCTCAGGATGCCCATGTCTATCAAGCTGGCCAAGAGATGACAGGAAACTGCCCATTCATGATAGCAGGCTCTTACTGTATATTTTATTAGGGAAGGGAATGAGTTAATTTGACAGGACTGTGGTGGTGGTGCTCAGAATACAACAGGGACTTGTACTTTGTGTAGGCTAAGGTTGATTAATAAGGCTATGCTGCTCAGTGCACAACTGGGTTGCCCCTAGAGCAGTAGAAAAGGTTGGAAGGGTTTCAATGACAGCTGTTTAGGGAAAAACTGAGGTTCTAAGTTTTTGCGCCTACATAGGGCATTGTTAACCGCCACTGAATGAAGAGCAGCACCGTGCAAATGCAAGGCTTAAATATGAGCAAAGAGAAAAGTTTTAACCTAGCTACCAATCAGGAAAATACACAATAATAAGCCTTTCGGCAGCAATCCTCAACTCAGACAAGTTAGATCAGCACACTTCTGCCACAAGGGTGCAGAAAAACACCTTCTTAATGTGTAATAACTGGTTTGGAGACCAAGTGTAACAATACCACACAAACTACCTAAAAAAGTTCTACAACTAAATGATACAGTGTAATACAGTGCAATTAACTACTAAAAGCAGCAGCAGCAGATAGTACTTTTTTTTTTTTTAAACTGCTCAAGTACAGTCACAGAATCTAAGAGAAGTGCAAAAAAAAAAAAAATACTTTGAGCCCTTTTTATGGGTTTCCCCACCTCAAATGTACCAGGTAAGCAACTACTGCCACTAGATGAATAATCCCAGTCCTCCTAAAATAAAAGCACAGTTAAGGAGTGTCCAGACTGAAATGCTGCTACAAACTTAAAGACACAGATACAGTATTGTACTTCAAATAGCTTATAAAATGTGATTATTCAATAAAAAATATTCTCTTTGTATAAATGAGTCAAGAGCCATTCAATCGTACAGAATTTTTCAAGGCACTAAAAAAGAGATAAAGCTGATTAATAAGGTCGCCAGCTAATAAAACTACATGCAGAAGTGTTTCCCCAACCTAAACAGACCAGGCTATCTCCCACTACACTAGATACAAAATCGACAGACCTCTTGATGTAAAAACAAGTGCTTGCTAGAGAGAGGAAAAACATACTACTTTATCCAACAGCTAACTAAACAAGTAATTCAGAGCGAGTAAATTAGTAGAACAAACAATGAGAGGCAAAATACACTTTCAATATAAGCACAAGGAAAGGCAAATAAATAATTAAAGACATCAACAGCAGTGCAGAAAGGGAAGAGCTTATTAAACTCTTACAGTAGGGGTGGGCAGCTTAAAAACACCAGGTTTAAAAAGATCAATAAAGGGGAACGCGGCTAGGAAAAAAAATAGCAAGGAAAATAAGTTTACTTTCCTCACCCAGCAGGGAATCACCAGCACTGCTTTAGTTTATGCAGACTTGAATTTTTTTTCAGAAAAAAGACAAAGGCCCAGAAATTCAGTGTATTTAAGTATCACTCAAACAAACAATTTAACCAGTGAAAAAATATGTGAAATGTGCAGCATAGCTAATTAGTATCCATCTCTCACAAAAAACAAATCACCAGGCCAAGCAGATTTCTTAAAACAAAAAACAAAATTGTGCAGGTAAAACAGAAAGCAGCTTTATCACTCACAGACAAGAAAATATAGGTTTACTTTCCTCACCCAGCTGTGCTTCAGTTTATGCAGGCTTGAAATCTTTTCAGCAAAGGCTATGTAACGCAGGCTGTCCAAGGACAAAATGATGGGTAACAGAAGACCCAGGTAGATTCGATGTCCAGGCTGGATCTGCAACAGACCATGGTTCCTCAATTCCAGAATGAGAAAGAATACTTTCAACAACCTCAGAAGCAGATGCAGAGGCAAGGCGACTGGATATGGACCGATTCCAGGCAGATCAAAGATACAGATGGGTGCCATTCTATCCAAGGCTGAGGCAAATAGGGGCTGACACTGCTCAGAAACCCTCAGAATCTACCCCATGCCACATGCTCCAACCACATAGCTCTGAAATGCAGATGGCTATGAAAAACTCAGAGTCAAATGCATCAAGGTTGTTAATGTCAAAAGCAACCACTTAGTCAGTGCTAACAACAGAAACTTTTAGTTATGTACTTACCATAATTTCGGTTGTATGGGATCCATCTCGCCTACATTCATAGCCGATGGGTTCGGAGCCGATCCATCGGCTCCAACTCGGCCACTATATAGTAGAACGAAGTCTCTAATTGGCTGGGCTACCCCTTATCCCAGAATGCACCACGCCTGCTTCCCCAGATCTTGTTTGTTCGCTTTCATACCTACATCCAGACACAGAGACATAGCAGCAACTGTGACAAACTAAAGTCCTTCAAGAGAAAAAACTCAGGAAGTAGCAGCATTCCCTCTAAATCCAATGGGAAGTGGGAAGGAGGGCGGGTACGTATGAATGTAGGCGAGATGGATCCCATACATCCGAAGTTATGGTAAGTACATAACTAAAAGATGTAATGGGATCCTATCTCGCCTACATTCATAACTGATGGGACAGCGTCCCTAGCACCTAAATCCCGGGTGGCTCATTGGAAAACACTCCTGAGAACTGTGGAACCAAAGGAAGCTCTACCTCGAGAAGCCACATCTATCTTGTAATGAGAAATGAAGGTGTGCGGAGAAGTCCAGGTAGCAGCCGCACAGATATCATCTATCAATAATTTGGAGTGAAATGCTACAGAAGAAGCTATTGCCCTGGTAAAATGAGCCCTGACTGGAAAAGGTAGCTCTTTGCCGGACCGTGAATAAATGAAGGAGATGCAATCTTTAATCCATTTGGCTATGGTGGTTTTAGCCACCGGTTGACCCAACCTATTTTCCGCAAAGGACACAAACAGCTGATCTGACTTTTGTGTCTGATTGGTCCTACTTAAATAAAAACGCAGTTGTCTGTGAACATCCAACTGATGGAAAATATATTCTGCGCTATTGGAGAATTTGGGAAAAAACACAGGGAGCTCCAAGGATTGTTGAATGCATAAGGGGGATGCTACCTCGGGCAAGAAAGAGGGATTTAACTTGAGGGACACTCTGTCTTTGTGAAAGGTCAAATAAGGAGGATTAGAACAGAGAGCCTGAAGCTCTGAGACCCGCTTGGCAGAGGTTATTGCCACCAAAAGGCGGTTTTCCAAGATAGAAATTTTATATCACAAGTAGCTGCTGGTTCAAAGGGGCGGGCAGTTAAAGCAGCTAGAACCATATTCAGGTCCCAAGGGGGCACAGGATGGGCTATAGGGGGCCGAAGGAGCCACGCTCCTTTAAGGAAAGATTTGCAAAGCCTGTTTGCCATTAAGGAAGGCTCAAAGAAGACATGAAAATTAGAGATAGCCCCCAGTTGGACTTTTATTGTGGAAACTGAAGAGCCCAAATAAAACAAAGAAGCCAGGAATTCTAAAACCTGAGGTACTGGGGCGGTAAGAGGATCTATATCTCGTTGCTGGGCCCAAAGAGCAAACCTTTTCCACTTGCTGGAATACAGTTTAATAGTGGAAGGTTTGTGAGAAGAGGACAAAATGTGGATGACATCTGGAGAAAGGGAGTTATCTCTGACTAAGGTTGGAAGTGGAGTAACCAAGCGGCCAACCTCAAGGACCTGAGGGATGGGTGAGACTGTCCCAACTGATGAGTCAACAGGTCGGGCACCAGGTCCAGAAACCA
The DNA here is from genome assembly GCF_019279795.1 of Protopterus annectens. Taxonomy (NCBI): domain Eukaryota; kingdom Metazoa; phylum Chordata; order Ceratodontiformes; family Protopteridae; genus Protopterus; species Protopterus annectens. The sequence goes on along the minus strand of NC_056735.1, from coordinate 274,414,715 downwards.
TGGGCCCTCCACCGCATACCTCAGAAGGAAGGGGAACCAAACCTGACGAGGACATTGTGGAGCGATCAAAATCATGTCGCTTCCTAGATAAATCGCCTTCTGTATCACCTTCAGGAGAAGGGGAACCGGAGGGAAGGCGTAAAGTAGACTGGGGGGCCAACTGTGAGCTAGAGCGTCCCTGGGAATCTGCCCCTGAGAGGGAGTCAGAGTGAAAAACTCCCTGCACTTCGCATTGTGAGGACTGGCGAACAAGTCGCAACAAGGGAGGCCCCACTTGGCGAAGATGTTTGCAGCCACCCTGTCGTTGAGGGACCACTCGTGGGGTAACAGGAGAGTCCTGCTCAACCTGTCTGCAATCACACTGGATTTCCCCGGAATGTGCGTTGCCACAAGGAAACGCTGGGTAGAAATTGCCCAATGCCACACTCTCATGGCCTCTCGGCAAAGAGGGTAGGACCTGGTTCCGCCTTGCTTGTTTATGTACCAGACTACCGACATGTTGTCGGATAGGATCGCAATAGTACCCCGTGGAAGAGCATGATGAAGTGCTTGCAACACCAGTAGCACCACTCTCATTTCCAGGATATTGATATGTAAGTATATTGATATGTGAGATAGACTAGCAGAGCACTAGTCCTCCTGTTTTTTTTTTTTTTTTAATTCTTAATTTGACTGCTTAGATCTTTAGACTTGTTTTTATAACCAAAATAACCAGTGTCATACAGAGCAGCTGGTAAAAATATATTTTCATCTTTTACATAGCTTTATAACAAAGTACACCTCTCAACCTGTACCGCCCGCTACAAATTATAGACAACGTACAATTTGAATACTATATAGCACCAAAATCTTCCAGCTACCAGTGAAAACGTTGTACATATGTTTAAAAACACAGACTGCCAAAAATGATGAAAAATATAAGTATATTCTCAAGGCAAAGGATGCAGACAGCTAAACACAGACGAGGATAAGAGCTGATGAATAACGGACCTTCTCCATTCACGTGAAGCAAGCTCTGGAAGTTATTGGAGGCTGTTTCTAACCTTGAAGGAAGCCCCCTCTCTTACCTAACACTGCCAGGTTCCCAAGACCCAAAATCGCGCTCATCGGGACTTCAAACTACAGCGACTACTACGACCAGAACCTACCTTCAAAAAGAAAACAAAACCTCCAACCCAACCAATATTTAAAAATACAGGGTAAACGCAAATCATTTTTATCTTATTAATCCAGAAGTATTGCGTTCTAGTCTCAGGGAACTTGCACTGCCACCAGAATACTTTCAGTACTATAAAGCCTCCAAAACTGTCTCTTTACCTGCATCATTGAAAAGAACTGTAGTTGTAACTCCACTGTGCTGAGTTCCGTTAACTACTGTTCCCTCTAAGACCCTGTGAGTCTTCTGGCGGTGTATGCTGACGTCAGGAAGTTTACAAATAGTCCTGCTGGCTCACCGCTAATTTTAAACTGAACTGCATTTGGTTTTGTCTGTTCTCTCGCCCGGTCGTATCTCCAGGCTCACAGGTAACTCTTATATGGCTCTAAGAACCTTAATTGTGGACTACGGGTGTGTTTTGGAGCATTTTTGACTTGCATTGTAGTGTGATTTCAGTTCTGCTGTTATAATTTTATACTGAACTGCAATAGGTTTTGTCTGTTCTATCGCCCGGTCGTATCTCCAGGCTTACAGGTGACTCTCATATAGCCTACGAACCTTCATTGTGGTCTACGGGTGTGAATTGGAGCATTTTGACTTGCATTGTAGTGTATTTTTTCTGTATTACTGCTACTAGATTTCACTGTGGCGTGCCTGCTTGCCAGCTGTAGCTGTGAATGATCTAACGCAAAAGTTGCACATGTTGCTGACGCACATCTGGCGTCCTTTTTAACAAAACACATAGCGACTAAGTCTGAAGTCAAATGAAGCTATTATAAAGTATTCTGAATGTGTATTTCATGTATACGTGACTTTATTTTGTCCATGTGTTTTTAGTGCAAAGTCGGCGACTCTCAAACTCAACTAATGCCTTTCATTGTGCTGTACCTCTCTCAGAACTAACTAGAGATTGTTGCTTTGTGCTGTACTTGGTTAAACTTGTCTAGTGACACAAGTCCAAACCTTATAAAAGGGCTTACTTGTAAATGACTCACAAAATGTTATTGATGTAACACTGTCTGTAACTTGCACTGTTTATATATTGTTTCTATCACAGTCTCTAGACTGTATGCGGCTTAACACTAAAAGTTGTCTTAGTCTGCTTTTATCAATTCAACCTTAGTAACCCTAATATTCCTATCTCTTTCCCTTGTGTTCCAGGAAGCCCCCTCTCTTACCTAACATTGCCAGGTTCCCAAGACCCAAAATCGCGCTCATCGGGACTTCAAACTACAGCGACTACTACGACCAGAACCTACCTTCAAAAAGAAAACAAAACCTCCAACCCAACCAATATTTAAAAATACAGGGTAAACGCAAATCATTTTTATCTTATTAATCCAGAAGTATTGCGTTCTAGTCTCAGGGAACTTGCACTGCCACCAGAATACTTTCAGTACTATAAAGCCTCCAAAACTGTCTCTTTACCTGCATCATTGAAAAGAACTGTAGTTGTAACTCCACTGTGCTGAGTTCCGTTAACTACTGTTCCCTCTAAGACCCTGTGAGTCTTCTGGAGGTGTATGCCCCGCTCTGCTTCGCTCGGGCTCCGCTCCGCTCCCCTCCCTGCCCCCTTATCCCACCCGCCCCCAGTATCCCTACTTTTATAGGAACAAACAGTCCCTCCCACTTTCCCTCTTAGCAAATCCTAAGCTCCCTTGTCACACCCCAATAACTCCTCCCACCTCTAGGCCCACACCCATTACCAAATTCTACACTAAGTCTCTTCCCTCTCCCACTACCCTTCTCCTATCTCCATCATGGCCAAATACATTTACACTATTACCCCCCTCATAACCATACTTCTCATCACCACTTATTTCCTAACATATGAAAACCAAACTCTTATAGGTATCCCCTTCCCTAAGCGCCACACCAACTCCCAATACAATCTCCATGTCATTTCTATTCCACCTTCACTCTACCAGGACAAAACTGTATCCCCCAAAATAGTCAACACTACACTTCATTACCCTAAATCTCCACATAACAAAGCTAATCTCAAAATCCTATTTAAATTACAAAGATTTTTAGTTTACCTGAAAAATCGTATAAACATCGACGGCGATATTCACCCTAACCCAGGACCCACCACCATGCTAGACTCCAACCCCTATAAATTAACCTGAAAATCTACTGACTCCCTTCTAATACTACATCTGAACCTAAGAAGCATTAACAACAAAGTTCACAACCTTCACGCCATTATAGCTACTCATTCCCCTGACATTATGTGTCTAACCGAAACATGGCTAAAGCCCTCTACTAAGAATGAAGAGATCCTCCCACCTGGGTACAATATTATTAGGGCTGATCGTGCAAAGAAAAAAGGTGGAGGAATAGCTGTTATGTTTAAAAATACCCTGAATATCCTTAAGAATCCAACACAACCTCCTATAATCTCTAACCTAGAAATTATTGCCCTACAGATCTGCCTAAACTCTCAAAAACGCATCAACCTCATTGTAACTTATATCCCACCAGGGAACAACACAGAAAACCTGGAGCAAACCCTGAGCTGGCTAGCCACCAGCTTCCCACAAGAAACCATAGTACTTGGAGACATTAACATTGACTGGTCTCTCTGTTCTACCCATACAACTCCACAACCTATCAATCTACATGGTTTTTCCCAAACCATCCTATCCCCAACTAGAATAGGAAACTCTCTTCAAAAAGAAAGCATCATTGACTGGATCCTTACTAATAGGGACTCAAACAACTACACCACAGGCACCCTTCCCAGTGACCTCAGTGACCACCTAATAACTTATATCATTAAACATAAATGCCCAACTTCTAACCCCCCCCCCCCTATATAGACTAATCAGAAACAAAAAGAAATTTGTCCCACAACTATTTCTTGCCGCCCTGAAATCCTGCAACTGGACTATACTAAAAACCCTACCACTCGAGGAGAGTGTGTCACACTTCAATGACACATTCCTTAAGATACTTGACTCACATGCCCCACATAGGCAAATTAGATCCAAAGTTCGTATAGCACCTTGGCTAACTAGAGAAACTAAAACCAAAATCAAACTCCGTGACCAAGCCTGGGATAAATGGAGAGCCACAAAAACCTCCCAAGATCGCACTAAATTTCAACAACTAAGAAACACCACTAAAACAGCTGTTACCCAAGATAAAAAACAATACTTCTGCCACCTCCAGCAAAAAACACCAGAACAACCCAAAGAAATTCTGGGCAGGTTTTAACAACCTTCTGCACCCAGGTAAAACCTCCACCCCAACCCCCGAGAAACTGATAGAGAAAGGACAGGAAGAAGTAGCCAACACCTTCAACTCCTTCTTCACTGAGACTATCCAAAATCTAGCCAGTCAACTAACCTCCACTCCCCCATCTGCCGCTCAACTGCATGTTGACACCCCTACCCCCTTCAAGTTAAAGCCAGTCTCTTCCTCTTATATACGTACCCTCTTAAAAAAACTCAAACCAACCACCCTAGCGGCTGACCACCTTCCTGCAGAATTCTTACAAATTGCATCTGATGTAATAGACTACCCATATCAATCCTTATCAATAGAACTATAACTGAGACGAACATCCCCTCTATCTGGAAGATTTCTTATATCATTCCACTTCACAAAGGTGGTACCTCTATGGAAATGTCAAATTATAGACCAATAGCAATACTGTCCCCAATAGCGAAAATCATGGAAAGATGCATCCACAAACAACTTCTTCACTACCTAACCTTTAATCATCTCTTGTCCAACTCCCAGCACGCTTTTCCCCACCATAGTACAACTACTGCCCTCCTTTCCTTTGTTGACTCCATCAATAACAATCGAAACAACAAACTTATATCCTCTGCCCTCTTTCTGGACCTATCAAAAGCTTTTGATATGGTCAATCATCAGCTCCTTCTTAACACCCTTGAAACCCTGCATCTGGCCACTCTAGTTCTAAACTGGTTCAAGGCCTACCTCACTGGTAGGCAACAAGCTGTCCTGTGGCAAAACAGCATATCAGGACTGCTCCCAAATACCATAGGTGTTCCTCAGGGCTCTATACTGGGCCCACTTCTGTTTTCCATCTTCATAAATGACCTTCAATCAGTCATCCCTAAATCCACCTGCATCCAATATGCCGACGACTCCACCCTAATCTGCTCAGACGTCTCTCTCTCGAATCTCCAAACCATCACTCAACACTGTTTTTCTCTAGTTGAAAAATGGTTCACCGACTTGAAACTCCTACTTAACCCAACTAAAACGAAATTATTACTATTCTTCCCCAACGTCTTCTCACCCCTAGGTAAAGAACTCCCAAACACTAACAACATAACCTTCCATGTTAAATCCAACAATGGGACCCTCATAACCCCTGTCACCAGTACCAAATTACTAGGAGTTACCATTGATCATAAGCTCAAATTCGACATACACATTACTCAAACCGTAAAGTCTGTTAACAAAAAACTAGGATCCATGTACAGAATTAAAAATTTCTTAACTCCTTCTACCAAATTAACTATTGCCCGTACCCATCTCCTCCTTCCCTCCTCTCGCTTCCCCGGTCCTCTCTTTCCTCAATAAACGTGAACTTAACATGCTCTCCCTTGCCTACAACCACATTGCTAGATTTATAACAGGTTCCCCTTTATCGAACCCACCATTGTCTTAACTTGAGGAACCTTGGCTGGCTGGAACTGCCTAATCTCCTCAAACTTAACCAACTCACCGAAGCTTACAAAATAATCAACCATCCTGATAAAACTCCCTCACTGTGCAGCATACTGACTCCATACACCAACCTCAATAGTCTTCGATCATCCAATAGTACCCTGATCCTAACCATTAAAGCTAAGAACTCAGGTGGGGATGCCCTCGCCAACTCCATTGGCAAGCCGTGGAACTCCTGCCAAACTACCTAAGACTTGCAACCTCACACACTCAATTCAAAAACAACCTTAAAGAATATCTCACAACACAGTGGTTATGCCCATGTCGTGCACCTGACTAACTACATATCTCATACCCTCTGAGTCCCACATCTTCCTAGCCCATTTCCCTTATCCAGATCTCTAAAATCTCTCATTCCTAATAGTAATGAGGATTATACTTGATCCAGTCTATATTCCATTACCATATGTGAAATTAATGCTATGTATAACCTCCAGTATGTTCTTTGTCTAATATAACATCTATGTAATTTTTTTTCATCTTGTAAATGTTATTTGTATTCTCTTTTTTGTAACTCTATTTTGAATCTTGTAATTGAAACATGTACTGACCATTTTGTTTGTTTGGAGCTTTTCTCCTCGGGCCTCTACTGAAAACGGATATGTATCCAGCTAGACTAGCCCGGTTAACAAATGTAAAATAAATAAATAATAAAAAAATAAATAAGTGCGTTTCGTGAGCCTGCCACGTGCCTTGGACAGACCTGTCCAGATAATGACCCCCCACCCTGTCTGGGAGGCGTCCGTGGTCACCATGGTGACGGGAGGCTGAAGGGCAAAGGGTCGCCCCTGGTCCAGGTTGGACCGAAGCAGCCACCAACATAGGTCCCGACGGCAAATTTCGGTAATCTGGACCAAATGGTTCAAGGGAAGCTTCTGAAAGGACCATTGAACCGACAGTAGCCATTGCAGCACCCGCATGTGCAGCCTGGCTAAGGGGACTAGAAGAATAGTCGAGGCCATCGTGCCCAATAACTGCAGAATCAGTCTGGCCTGAACTCGTGATCTGGGTAACAAGGTTCAAACCTGAGACTGCAGGACCTGAATCCTTTCTACCGGCAAGAATGCCCGCATTCTTCTTGTGTCTAACTCTGCGCCTATAAAGGTAATACGCTGAGACGGCTGCAGCACAGATGTTTCCCAACTGAATGTGATTCCTAGTGAATGACCCAAACTGACTGTGGTCATAAGCGCCCGAACTAATAGATGCTTGGAGGTGGCAGTAAGGAGCCAGTCGTCTAGATAGGGAAACACTTGGAATCCTAGACTTCTCAAGTGAGCTGTCACTACTGCCAGATACTTGGTGAACACCCTGGGGGCTGTGGTGAGACCAAAGGGCAGTGCTCGGAACTGGAAATGACTGGTTCCCAGGCGGAAGCGTAAATGACTCCTGGACTCTTGACTTATCAGAAAGTGATAGTAAGAGTCCTTGAGATCTATGGAGCACATCCAGACATCCTTCTCCAATAACGGGAGAATGGACTGAAGGGTGACCATGGATTTTTGTACAAAGCGATTCAAGGAACTGAGGTCCAAAATGGGCCTTAAGTCCCCTGTCTTTTTTGGCACCAAAAATAGTCTTGAGTAAGTTCCTGATCCGATCTGGTCGGCGGGGACAGGCTGGATGACTCCTTTTCTTAGCAGCTTTAAAACCTTGACCGCTGCTTGATCCTGCTGACTGGGTGGCACATCCGGGATTTTCCTGATAGGAAGAGAGGGGATCTTGACGAAAGGGATGCGATAGCCTCCGGTTATGATTCGGAGCACCCACTGATCCTTGGTGATAGATTCCCAAGCCTGTGGGTGTTCCGCAAAACGACCCCCGACTGGCTCCGGAGATGCGCAGTCAGGCCACGTCTCAGGGACGGGGAGCGTAGGATGGACCACGAAAGGAATCACGGTCTCCAGAGTTACGGGGGCCTCTGCCGCCTCTGGGGCGGTGTCTTCCTGAATCCCCCCCTGCCTCTAGAGGGGGGATCACTAGGTGGAGTAGGGAAAGACCTTTGAGATTTCCTGAACCACATTTTCCCTCCTCTCTGGGCCTTGGGATAAGGTCTAGAGGGAGCGGAAAAACGGGCCCCCACGGCAGTCAAGGTCTTGCCCTCCTGCTCGCACCGAGTCAGTGTGTCCTTCACCTTGGGTCCAAACAGGGAGGACCCATCAAAGGGGGCGTCAGTGAAGGAAGACTTAAAAGCCTCCGCAAAGGGACACAAGCGTAACCAGGCGTGTCTTCTAAGAGCCACGCCTGTTCCTGCTGCTCTACTCGCCCTTGACGCATATGAGATGAGCCTCATGGACAAGTTGACTATCGAAGATAGGGTAGTCATCTGGGCGCCAACAGTTTGGGCTAACGCCTCAGAAAGATTACCCGTAAGAGACTCACCTAACTCTTTGAGGAGGTCCCTTTGGAGCTTGGTAAAATGACAAAAGTAATTCAGCGACCGCAGGGTAAAGGCCGCTGAAGAAAGGGTACGCTTCCCATACCTATCCATGCTCTTGGAATCCTTATTAGGAGGGTGAATAGACGTTGAAGCCTCTGCCACGTCTTGCTGAGTGGCAGATGCCACCACCATCAAATCTACTGCAACTCCTTTAGACAAAAATTCCTTTTGAGGAGGGGCTGAGAGGAACTTGTTAGGCCTGGCGGGCACCGGTTCCACAGAGTCAGGGTGTTCCCACACCCTTCGAGAAACTAAATCTAGTAGTTCATCGAAGGTTGGAGACACCCAGGAGGCGGAGGGCTGGGCCCCAAAAGCCTTGAGGAAGACTGACTCCTCCGCGGAAGGGGTTTTGGACTGCCAATCGCCTCTCTGTCTCAGGATCTCGAGGATATCTGAGAATGAGACGTCATCAGAGGACGATTTTGGGGACCCCTCTGCATCATTGAGGTCAGTATCTGATGTGATAGACTCATCCTGGGAGTCAATGTGCTTCCTCTTGCACAATTTTTTTCTTGGAGGTTCATCTGAAGCGGATTCAGAAGGACCTCCCGGGAGAAGGGAACCCCCCAAGGGGGTATTCTCAAGCCCTTGGGCCCCACTGTCGTGGGAATGAAGCACACCAGAAGCACCAGTTCCCAAGTCTAGGGACGGTGAGGTAGAGACTTGCTGAGCCGGCAAGGACATGGCCAGCGCACTCCTCATGGCCTCAAAAGCAGGACCTCCAGACTCTACGGAGGACACCGGCTGAGAGACCACGACGGTACCGGGAATCCCTGTGGCCGACGCTCCGAGGGGAAGACAAGGCACCGAAGCTACCAGTTCCAAAGTGTTCCCCTCGGCTCCGACTGAGGAAGTCCTGGTACCGATCCCTGACGACGAGGACAGGGTAGGAATGATGGTCGGAACAGAAAAGCTCCGAGGGAGTCTCTGTTCCGACTGGACAACTCTGCTCCGCTCTACCATCACCGACTCCAACGGCTCCGAGGAAGTTGGAGGAGGAATCGGATGCGTCGAAGTGGGAGCCGGCTCTGGAGCCGAGTGGGCTGGAGCAGAGACCATTTTTGCAAAAACCGGGGACTGGAAAAGCCTCTGGATAACTCTGTCCAAATCTGAGTCTGACAACCTGGAGGATTTAGAGGAAATAGATGGGGGCCGAGACGACTTCTCTCTCGGCTCCGATAGACCAGGGGACCGGCTCCGAAACGGCTCCAACACCATCGGCACCAGATCTGGAACCGTGTGAATAATCATCGGTGCCGAAGGAGACTTCGGGGCCGAGGGGGAAGAGTCTGAGCTGCACACCTCCAACGGCTCCGAGACCAAAGGAGCCGAAGCAGGTGATTCGCCTCTCGATCCCCCAACCTGCGGCTCCGACACCAATGGAGCCGAGGAAGGAGGTATCGAGGCAGACCCTTCCACCCGAGGCTCCGAAGCCATTGGAGCCGAGGAAGAAGAGGTCGACCTATGCTTCTTGGAAGTCGGTTCCGACGGACTGGTCGGAGCAGACGACCTTTTCTTTTTAGAAGCTGGAGAGGAAGGAGAAGCCAAAGCTTCCTCAAAAGAGGGCTTAAGGCCCTTAAGGATCAATTTATTTTTACATTCTTGAAGGACCCTAGAGGAAAAAGCATGACAAACACTACATGTTTCCTGCAAATGTTTCGGTCCTAAACAATACACGCAAACAGCATGGCTATCAGTAATAGACATTTTGTAGTTGCACTTGGTGCACTTTTTAAAACCAGACTTCTGTTCTTTTGACATTCTATCACACAATTTTTACATGAAAAGTAACCTTAAAGTAGGGCACGAGCCCTTGACTCAACAACGGGACTGGCCCGAGATACAGAACTCAAAACGGGCAGAAGCCCTCTAACTAAAAACGGACTTAGCCCGATAAAGTAGGATGTACAGTAGGGTGAAAAAAAAACAAACCTAGAAGCAGACAAATTCAACACATTAACTCACCAATAAGGGCAAAGGCCCTCTAACTTAAACGGGCCTTGCCCGGTAAGTAGAGAAAATACCAACCACACAGAAAAAAGTTCACACACACACATATAGCTGTTAAAACAGCTGTTTGTTAAATTAGTGAAGAAACCCTTAGGTCAAATGACCAAAAAAGTAATAAAAACCACTTAGCTCCAGCCAAGTCAAGACCACGTCTAGCTTGAAAAGCGGCAAACGAGATCTGAGGAAGCAGGCGTGGTGCATTCTGGGATAAGGGGTAGCCCAGCCAATTAGAGACTTCGTTCTACTATATAGTGGCCGAGTCGGAGCCGATGGATCGGCTCCGAACCCATCAGTTATGAATGTAGGCGAGATAGGATCCCATTACATCCTGTAGACAAGAGTCAGATCCAGGACCACCAGATCTGGAATGCACATCAGGGAAGGTGAAATTAGTAAAGGCGGGGAGGGGATTGCTCTCTCCAGCCTTAGGACAGAGGGGGGAGAGAAGGATCCCCAAGTCAATCTTTACCTTCAAAAAGGTACACATCATTTGGCCCAAATCCACTTTCGTAACACTTCTAGAAGACCTAGCAGACCTAGAAGACACTCTGAAGGCTGCTTTGCAGGTTCATGCAATGAACTGTCCATCTCCTGGCTTCTAAAGGAGGGTGAGTAGACCTAAGTGAGGCAACGGTTCAGGTGAAACTCCTGGTTCCAGAGTAGCAGCAGTAACTAGAGATTGCTACAGACAGAGGTCCAATACCAAACATGCAGCTAGACTTGGGAAAACAGAGGATCGGCGATGATGCATTTCCAGAGTCAGAGCAGTAGAAATCAGGGATAAATGACCAGAGTGGTTCTGATGGCAGATATGAAAATGGAGCAGAAGTTAACAGAGGAACTGGGGGTATTCTGCCAGCTCATTCAGAGCTCCTCATTCAGATGACCTTTTCCTGCTTTCTCTTTCTTCTTAATCTTTTATGTTTCTCTCCTACATTTACTGGAAGGCTTTTGCAAAGCAGGAGAACTACAAGTAGAGAAGCTTGCCAGTGTAGAAAGAGCAGGAAGGAAGCCCCATTAACAACCAGTTTGGATCTCCCATCTGTTAATGTCCTAGACCTAAAGGAAGTATAGACCTCACATTCCTGATGCAAATGAGTGACCCCCAGACAGTACACGCATTTTATCATGTATATTCTATGGTGGCAACATGTGTCCACAATCCACACACTTAGAGTCCCAAAGTCTTCTCAGCCACACTGCCAAAGGGAACACACACACACAGAGACACACTTCTGTGTCTCTGCTCAACAGTGGCACAGGAAAATAACTTTCTTGGGTGGCATAAGCCAGGGAACTTTGTTGGCTAGTCTTACGCAGGCCCTTGGGCCGATAGCCTAGTACCTACCTATGAACACACACACAAAAAAGGATCAAAAGGACTGAAGAAGGAAAAGAGAAGAAGTCCGAATGCCTAACTAAACATGGGAATCCACAAACCAAAAACCCATACAATACAACTCCATTTAGTGATATATTTATACTAACACACAGACAAAGGACAAGAAAAAAAGATCTACAGCTAAGAAAAAGCACAAGACACACTAAAAATCAGCTAAATCACTTACCCTTGAAGAGCTCCAGAGACCATATCCATTGTCAGATGCAGGAAACGAGACCTGAGAAGATTAGATGGAGTAATGCATTGAGAGAGAGGAGATCAAGCTTCCAAGCCAAAGTCTTACCTGATGACCTTGGATAAAACCAGACCTGATAACCCACAGGTTGAGGTGGATGGAAACAACAAAATTGGATCATAAGCTACGTCCTTACTGGAGCATTATATTTTTCTGGTCTCTGTCCAGACACTGGAAAGTACAGTTTTGTACCTACCATAAATGTAGATGTCCGAACTGGATAGCATCTGCAGTCATAACAACTGGGTTGTCCTGTCGTCAGGCAGCCCTTCAGTCGGCCGGATTCCAAAGTCCGGGTCCGGCTTCGGCTGATGTCGCACTTCACCCGACGTCATCTCTGTTGGTCTTCGGGTATAAAAGCACCAGCCGACGCCATTTTCCTCAGTGTTTCTTGCCCCAGATGCCAGTAGCCCTCTTGAAGGCTAAAATTTGGATAGATGCCAATGTTTCCAAAAAGATAGAGGTAAACACAAAAATAAGCATGTATGTACATATATACAAACAAATACACCATAAAAGACTCCCCCCCCACCACCTAGCTATTAGGAGGGTAAACACCCTAGGAGTACCACAGAGGGGAAGGAGGGAGGGTAATCCTGACTGCAGATGCTATCCAGTCCGGACATCTACATTTATGGTAGGTACAAAACTGTACTATGTCCTTCATGGATGCATCTGCAGTCATAACAACTGGGTAGAATACCATAGCCAACTAGGGGAGGAGGATAAAAGTAGATTATGGTGTGTTTAGGATCCCTTGCAGTACAGCAGTGGCAAACCCTGCTCGGGATCTGGAATATAGAGGCAAATTATAATGCTTGGCAAATGTATGCACGGAGGTCCAAGTAGCCGCCTCAATAATGTCTTTGGTTGCCACTCCTCGTAAGAAGGCTGTGGTAGTGGCTGTTGCCCTTGTAGAATGAGGTCTTATGTTCTGTGGAATTGGTTTTCCATGGAAGGAGTAACAGAATCGTATGCAATTTCCTATCCATTTGGAGATTGTCTGTTTGGAAATAGCTTTTCCTTCCCTTCCTGTTGCATAGGCTACAAAAGTTGGTCAGTCTTTCTGCTATTTTTGTTCTGTCCAAGTAGTAGCGTAGCTGTCTATGTACATCCAAGGTATGCAGTATTCTTTCCCTCTGTTTTGTGGGTTGGGAAAGAAGGTAGGTAGGTGGATTGCCTGGTTTAAAGACACTCTGGATACCACCTTAGGCATAAATGTAGGATTAGTCCTCATGGACACTATCTTGGTGGAAGATTAGGAAGGGTTGCACTGCCATTAAGGCCTGTAGTTCTGAAACCCTCCTTGCTGAAGTAATTGCCAGTAGGAAAGCAGTTTTCCATGACAGGTGTTGTAGGTCTGCTGTTGCTGCTGGTTCAAAGGGTGATAGTGTCAACTTTTCAAGCACAAAGTTTAAGTCCCAAGCTGGTAATGGTGGTTTCCTTGGAGGTTTTACATTCTTGATTCCTCTGAGGAACTGCCTGAGCAAAGGGTGCGAAAAACAGGTGGATCAAAGCTGTATTCTGCTGAAATAGCTGATGCATGTATCTTGATGGAGGAGTAGGACAGGCCTGAATGAAGAAGTTCGCCAGATACTCCAGAATGTTAGGCATATCTATGTTTGACACATCTTTTCCTCTTTCCGTACTCCAAATGACAAACCTTTTCCATTTTCCAGCATAGTTCCTTCTTGTTGAAGGTCTGCGTGCTTCAAGAATAATGTCTTTAACTCTTTGGGAAAGTTCTGGATTAGCTGCTGCTATGTGATGTTCCATGCAGTCAGTTGCAACGTTTTAGGTTTGGATGTATGATGCTGTAGTTGTTCTGAGTTAACATCAAAGGCATCAGGGTATTGGCCACATATTGTTCGAGACATGCTCCTCAGCAGTGGGTACCAGTGTTGTCTTGGCCAGTTTGGAGCCATCAGGATTATCCTTGGGCGTTCTTCCTTGATTTTTAGTAGTACTTTGTGTATCAAGGGAAGAGGTGGGAATGCATATGCTGTTAGGCCTTTCCAGCTGAAGGAGAGCGAATCCACTTTCCATGCTAGTGGGTGGAATGTCCTTGTGCAGAACTTTTGAGCTGGTGATTGAGAGGTGATGCGAATAGATCTATCTGAGGCATTCCCCATTTCTTTGAGATGGTCTTGAAGATGTCCGGGTGCAGCTTCCATTCGTGGGCATCCGATGTGGTTCTGCTTAATATGTCTGCTAGGGTATTTTCTTTTCCCGGTACAAATATTGCCTGTAACTGGATGTTGTAGCTGAGTGCCAGGGTCCACAGCTCCAAAGTCATTCTGCATAGGGGTATGAATGAGTGCCTCCCTGTTTGTTGATGTACCACATGACTGTGGTGTTGTCTGTCCTTATCATCAACTGGCCCTCTTGGAGAAATGGTTTGAACTTTTGGATTGCCAGTTTTACTGCCAGCATTTCTTTTAGGTTGATGTGCAGGTGAAGTTGATCCTGTGTCCACAATCCTTGCACGCATTTGTCCAGCATGTGGGCCCCCATCCTAGGTCTGAAGCGTCTGTTGTGATGGTCTGGCTTGCTTGACATCTGCGAAAGGGTAGGCCTGGGTTTGACTGACATGCCTGAGCCCACCATAGGAACTCCTGCTTTAAGCATGGAATTAGTGGGATTTCTGTTTCTAGGCTGTGTCTGTGTTGGGACCATAAATTCTTTAGGTACCACTGTAGTTTTCTCATATGTAGTCTGGCAAATGGGACCAAGATTATGCATGATGCCATGAAGCCCAAGGCCTGCAGTACTTTTCTTGCTGTTAACTTGTTCAGTTTTGTTAGTGCCAAGAAGTAAAGAGGGAGTTCTTTTGTTTTTCTGTAGTCAGGAATGCCATTTGTTTTACTGTGTCCAATTCCGCGCCCAAGAATGTCCTTGTTTGGGATGGTATCAGCCTTGACTTTTGTAAATTGACTGTGTATCCCAGTGCTTGTAGCAAGTAAATGACCCTTAGTAAATCTGTTGTCAGCTTGCTTTTGTTGTCCCCTTGTAGCAGGCAGTCGTCCAGGTATGGGTAAATTTGAATTCCCTGTAGTCTGCAATGGGCGATTACTGATGCCAGGCATTTTGTGAATACTCTGGGCGCAGTAGATAAGCCAAAGGGCAATGCTGAGAATTGATAGTGCTCTGATCCTGCAAGAAATGTGAGGTATCTTCTGCAGATTGGTCGAATGGGGACGTGCAGGTATGCCTCCTTGAGATCTAGAGTTACCAGCCAAGACTCCTTGCCCAGCATGGGAAGAAGTTGCTGTAGGGTCAGCATTTTGAATTTTGGGACAATGATGTATGTATTTAAGGTGGACAGGTCGAGAATTGGTCTCCAACTTTTTTCCTTTCTTGGAACTAGGAATAGTCTGGAGTAGAACCCCTTTCCTTGCTCTGCTGTTGGCACTCTTTCCACAGCTCTCATGTTTGCTAACTCCATTATCTGTTGTAGTGCCTCTGTTTTTTGATTTGAAGGTAGATTTGGCATTCCTCTTTTGACTGGTAAAGTGTGGAAGTGAAGCCGGTAACCTTGATCTATGGTTTGTAAAATCCACTTGTCTTTTGTTATGTAGTGCCAGTTCTTTGAAAATAAGGTTAACTTTCTGCCTAGAGGAGCTGCTATTTGTTCCCTGGTAGGCGGATTTAGGGTTAAGTCACTGTGGTTGTGCTGATGTAGTGGCAGTGGTTGTGTCTGTGCCTCTGTTGTTACCTTGCCACTGTCGTCCTCTGTAGGCACCTCCTCTGGATTGGTTTCTGCCTCTGGAACGTCTATTCCTGCCCCTTTGAAATTTTGTGGAGTCAGGAAAGGACCAATTTTTGGCAGGCCAGTTCCTGCTAAACCTTGGGGTTGAACCTGCAAGAAATCTTTAACCGTTTGAACAGATTTTGCCTTTTCTTCCATTTTCTTCATAACCTGCTGGGCAGGTGTACCAAACAAACTTGTCTTATCCATAGGAGCATCTAGCAACTTAGCTTTAACATGATCCGGTAAAGCTTGCTCCTTTAGCCATGCATGCCATCTTATCACTGTGCCAGTCATGGCTGATCTAAATGAAGCCTCCAGTGCATCATAGCCACATTTTAAGGAATGGTTGCTAACCTGTTGTATGTTATTTACCATTTCTAATACATATTTCTTATCAAGAGATTCATCAGTGGTTAGTTTTTAGTTAACTGATCAAGCATAAACTCTTGGTATTGTATCATGTGAAACTGACAGTTTAAAGCTCTAGCTGAGAGAGTAGCTGAAGTGTAGACCTTTTACCCCATCTGTCTAATGACCTTGCTTCCCTTTCAGAAGGAATAGGGTTTTAGCTATGGTCGGCTACTGCCTTGGGACCCTGGGATATAGTTTCGGGTCTGCAAGTGGGGCCTTGTAAAGGTGGTGATGAGTATCTGGCACCCTGTAAAATCTGTCTGGTTTGGCAGGGGCTGGGGTAAAGAATCTGGAGCGGAGCAGACATCATTGAAAGCATCATCCACCACAGAGAGAACAGGAGGTATAGCTAAGGGCCTGTGCTGTGGGAGGTGCAGAAAGGTCCTAAGTCTTTTTCTGGAGTCTGAAAAATCCTGTTGCTGCCATTGGAACTGCTCTCGCATGGCATGTAAGGTTTCCCCAAAGGAGAATTCTTCTGGTAGGGAAGCAGCTGGAATGGATTCTTCAGCATCAGAATCTTCAAAATTGGAGAAAGGAGCCTCTGGCTGGTCAGTTATGTCTGATTCGTCAGCAGAATCATCAGAGGACACTGGCTCAGGGGGCTCTGCCCTAGGTCTCTTCTCTGGGGGCTGAGAGGCCCTGTCTGGGTGAGATTGAGATCCTCTAATTAATGAAATTAAATCTTCTGCCAAAGTAAGCATTTGAGAACTAGAAGAGGGCCTGGTTGTGGGGGGTTTAACAGGCACTGTCTTAGTAGTCTTGGCTGCTTTAGCCCTGGCGAAGGCCTTAATGGACATGGCTGCTGGAGGCCTAGCAGCACCACGTGCTGGGGTAGAGACATCCAAGGGAATGGTGTCTGATAAGTCAGTGGCAACCACCGTAGTGGATAAAATTTCTGAGGCCGATTCAAGAGTGGTAGCAGGGGCCTCAGTTGTAGAAATAGGTTCAGCTGTACTTTGATCAGTTTTCTCGGTTTCGGCCGAAACCGAGACACTCGCGGTTTGCTTAACCATGGTTTCGGCCGGTCGGTCTTTATCTTTGCGTTTTTTGGCAGATTGGGTAGTCGGAGGATCCGACGGCATAATGTACGCAAAATCAGAACCGAAAAACTGTTCTGCAAACTCCGACCGACGCCTAAGCGTTCGTCGGTTGAAAGAAGCACAGGCCGAACAGGCTGCTACGTCGTGGGCTGGGCCTAAACAAGGCAGACAATAAGAGTAGAAATCTTTATGAGGTATTTGTTTCCCACAGGTTAAACAATTATTAACTTTTTCTGACATCGGCTGAGGCAAGAAAGAGTCCCCAACGGGGTACTTAGCTTTAGAAGTCTTGAGTAGTATTCGGTAGAAGTAATCTCTGGATCCGACCGACCGGCACTTGCGAACAGCTTCTGCTTCGGGCGCCACGCGGCAAGAAAGACTGAGGAAAATGGCGTCGGCTGATGCTTTTATACCCGAAGACCAACAGAGATGACGTCGGGTGAAGTGCGACATCAGCCGAAGCCGGACCCGGACTTTGGAATCCGGCCGACTGAAGGGCTGCCTGACGACAGGACAACCCAGTTGTTATGACTGCAGATGCATCCATGAAGGACATCAGCAGAACTAGTGCTTATATGCTCAAGCTCCTTTCTACCCACAACCCCCCTCTCCTGTGAAAGCTCCAGATAAAGTATGCCCTCATTATAGACGAATAGCTCTAATCATATAAGTGCAAAGCCTTTCATACTCTCTTAATGATCTCCATAGAGGTCTTAGAAAGGACTGGAGGGGGATGATAGGCAGGTTGTTCCAGTGTCCAGACAGGGACCAAAGAAATGTAAAGTTCCAGTAAATACATACCATATATTTCTCAGGTTATGTCTGGACACTAAAACAGCAGGAGAGAATCCCCAGTTAACATGGGTGGCCTACCCCAGTAAGCCTTCAAGATGACTGTTCCAAAAAAGGCCCTTGCTCTATTAGACTCAAGGCTGTAATGTTTGGCAAAGGCAAGCAAGGAAAACCAAGTGGCCACTGCTGTAATATCATGGAGTGGAGATTTCTGAGGAAGCCATCAACATAACTTGTGCCTTTGGATAAATAGGAAACTTCTTGCCTGCCTTGTCATAGCAGGATGAGATGCAGTCATTAAGCCACTTTGCCAGGAGTAATCTTGGAAATTTTGAAGCCCAGTCTGACAAATGAAAAACCAACAAAGAGCTGCTCCTCTTTCCTAAATGTATTAGAAGCATGCCATGCAAAATCATAGTAGTCTGAGAATGTTCAGGCAACGTAACATACACATCCCTTTAATTACAGTACTTTGGAAAAATACAGGCAAAATAATATACTGTTTCAAATTGGTCTGCAATGCCACTTCAGGTAGTAAGGAAGGTTTGGTTCTAAGAGAGATCTGTCCTGATGGAAAACAAATATATGAAAGTGAGAAGATAAGGCCTGAAGTTCAGAAACCTGCCTTGCCAAAGTAATGGCTACCAAAAAAACAGTCTTCCAAGAAAGGAATTTAATATTCAATGCTGCTAGCTTGCTCAAAGGGAGGTCTCCAAGAATTTTAACGCAAAGTTAAGATCCCACGCTGGTGCTATTCTAGTTAGTGGGGGGGGGGGGGGTTAACCTCAAATGAAAAAATATCTTTAAGGAATGCTTTACAACATCTGTGTGCAGCCAGCAAATGATTTGAAAACTCAGCATGAAAAGCAAGATGGTTGCCAAATGAACTTTGATTAAAAAAAAAAAAAAAAGCTAGACCTTTTTTGTATAAAATCAGTCAAGATAGTTAAAATCTCCCCTAACAGTGCAGACATTGGGAAGAGGTTTCTTTTCTGGGCATGCAAAGCAAACTTCTTCCATTTACCCTTGTAAAACATTGGTAGAATTCTTTTGAAAGATCTTAATTAGGTCCACCACCTCAGAGAGAAACTGAGGGTTCTTGGCCATCGTGGGAAATGGAGGAACAAAGAAGTAAAATTAAGGGATTCAATGTCTGTGTGAGGCATCCCGGATGGGTGAGCCAGAAAAGTGGGGCTCTGTGGAAGAGACGGGGGGGGGGGTCTCTTCCTTAGATGAGGCCATAGCAAGAAGAGCCAAGTTTGACGAGACCAGAACAGTGCTATGAAAATTAGCTTGTTCTTGCACTCCTAGGCTTTCTGAGGGAAGCTTAGAAAGGAAGCACACCCTGAAACACCTGCAACACTAGGACTGCCCTCATCATAAGGACGCTGATGTGCAAGGAAGCCTCTTTTCATCATCATCATCATCCAGCCCCTTTTCCCCCATTTTCTACATAGGGTCAGGGTGTTGTGTCATTTGTCACCATCTCCCTACTCAGTGCCACTCTGTTACCTTCTTCGTCACCCATGCCCGACTGTAGCAGGACTTCATTCACACAACCCATCCACCTGTTTACTGGAGGCCCTTGTTTACACTTACTTTCTTCATGTATGTCCCAAATGTTTTTCACCACATTGCCTTCTGCTTTCCTGCACATGTGCCCACACCAACATAACCTGTTCTCTGACTTTCTGTAATTTAAGCTGCTTTGGCTTCTGCTCTTATGTCTGCATTTCATCTGTCCCACACTGTGCATTCTACCACCTGTCTCAGGCATTTCATTTCCAACACCTCTAGCTTCCTCAATTGCTCTGCCTTTACTGACCAGGTTTCTGTACAATACGGTACTGGTCACACCACTGTTTTGTTCACCTTACTTTTCAGCTTCTTTGGCATTCTTCTGTTATAAACTACCCCTGACACACTGTGCCAGTTGGCTGCAGCCCCTCCGATTCTAACGTTGTTCCCTGGGAGAGGTGATTAAGGAGAACTGTGAATGAGGAGGGCAGTCAGACAACCCTTCAGGAATCATAATAAAATCCTCAAAAGGATCCCCTGCCTCTCTAGCTGTTAGGGCAGGGTGCTGGGACTTGAGAAACCACAAGTTCTTAGACCACTTCTGGTTACTCTGGAATGCCTTTTAAGAGGTGGCAAAGTTACTGCCAACAGCAGTGAAAGTCTTGCCCTCTTGCTAACAGGTAGACAGCATGTCTGAACTGTTGTTCAAGCAGCATAAAACCAAAGGGGGGCACTCATGAAAGCCACCTTAAAATGGTCCAGGAAATCTGTCAGACATTACCAGGCCCATCTCCCTAAACCTGTTCACTGCCTTGTGTATTAGATACATGGACATAGAAGAAATCATGCTCATAAGAGCCACCTGGGTTTCTAGGTGAGAACACAGATCACCTACTGGCAGTCATTTCAAGATTTGTGCGATCTTTTACATAATGCCCTTTGAAACCTTGCCATATCGTATCATTTAGTTCAAGGCCCTAACAGAGAACATACTAGATACAAACGTGCTTTCCTAACCAGTCCATCATCCTGGAGTCCTTGTTGGAAGCATGACTGGCCTGAACACTCTTAGGGACATCTTTTTTGCAGCTGCAACCACAACAATAGAATCAAGAAGGGGAGCCTGGCTCCAAAATGGTCAGTCTTTCAGAGTACGCAAGATCCTGTCTGGTTCCCTGAGGATTGACCCAGTCAAATCTATCTCTTTCCAAACTCTGGAAGAGACCATGTCAACCAACTATCTGAGGGGGTCACTACTCATGCAGTTGGTGGAGAGGAACTGTAAACCTCCTGCAAGATTTGCTCTTACAGGTAGACAGGGGTCTGCTGGCCATGAGCCCTTCTTCATCATTCCAACATCTCACTGAAGGAAGGATCTTCTGTAGGGGATTTTGGAGAAACCTCCCTTTTATCTAAATCTGTATTGGAGGTGCAGTACTCAAAGGGGTGTCCTAGTGCTTCCTCTTGCACTTCCTCTTCGGGGGGGTGTAATCTCATGAGGCTCATCCGTACTGCCTGAAGAGGAAACCTTGGATCCCATTAGTAGTGGTCCATACATCCTCTTGTCCTGAGGCAGCATATGTGATGTCTTGCCAAAGCACCAGGACTAGTTGACGTCCCAGGGTGGAATCAGTGCCAATACACTTGGACACAAAAGAACAGACACTTCCCTTCTGTACCATGTACTCCACTGAAATACTCGGTCCTATTGGAATAGGCATAGCTAGAACAACAGCTGGTGTCAAGGGTGTCAAGCTGGGAACCACAATCAGTGTAGAAACCTACAAGGCCAAAGCAAAGTCAGAAACCTTCGGTGACAAAGTGCTGAATACCAAATTCTCCACACACCTAGAATGGCCCAGATGGAATTAGTAACAACAATCTCATGGCCAAAGGTGCAACACCAACTCTCAAGGATCTAGTAACCATCAGTGTCGAGAGAACTAGTGCCAGTGGAGTCAGATCAATCCATGCAGAGGATATTACAACTACAGGCGTAACCTTTCTAAACACGGCCAGTGCCAAAACAGAGCCAGGAGGAGGAGAGCTCAGTAGCAGAGCCTGGGTCAAACTTCAGCCTGTGGTAGGAACAGTCCAAACCTTGACAAAGGCAAACATTATATGCTGTCAATCAAGCTGAGTGGAGCTTGAGAGATCTATGAGAATGTACCAAAGCAGTAGGAGGTGGTCAGGAAGAAATCAGTCTTGGCAACTATTTTTACCCTGAAGATAAACTACCTGTTCTATACATAATTGTAGAATCCTTGGTGCTAGAAGGCTCCTGATGTCAAGTGGGGCAAATCTTGGTGATAACCTTGGCTGAGCAGGCAAAAACCTGGGATAAGCAACTCTGGGACCTGGAGGATAGAAAGTTGGTGGAAGCATACCAGCCTGAGGAGAGGTGACCAACCTTGGCATCTTAGCTGTACAGAATTTCTCCAATAAGGAAAGCTTTTCTGTTTTTCATTCTTTCTTCTAGTTAAAAGGAGTATGTGCTGAAGAGCCTGTTGGCACTGAATCAGCAGGAGAAATCCCCTTGACAACTAGTTTGCCCTGTCAATCAGCTCTCAAGTCCTGCTGCTGAACCCCTTACAAATGAAGCACTCGCTGTTGAACTGTGACTCTCCCAAACAAATTGTCACTGCAGGATCTACATCTCTTAAATTTCTAAAGCCCTGTTTGGCTTCTCTCTCTATACTTACCAAATCCAACATGAGATCTCTCTCTATACTTACTAAAGCCAACATGAGATACCAAACTATCAAGGGAGGAAGAAGAAAGTGCAAGCCTTAGTCCAAAATACATGACAGGGTAAGAAAGAAGGCAAGATAGACAGGGAATAAAAAGGTAGCAAAACTTTTCAAGAAGCTTAATTAAACTGTAAATACAGAAGTGCAAAATAAAATAAAAAAAAACTGCTACTTATCTAAATCAAAAGCAGTGCCAAAAACACCTAAAAATTGTTCCCTAAACATTCAAGAGCAGAGCAGACATTGTTATCTTAATGGTTGCAATGACAACTGAAGATTCACATCAGGGAGGGATTATGGGCTGGAAGAAGCTTGAGTTTGTGGGGAGTCTGTTGCTGGGCACAAAATGTACCAGTCCTGCTGTTCCAGTATTCAGACAGGACCTGAGAAATTATCAAAATGCACTGATGTCTGCACCTCCTGACCTCAAACGACAGCAGGCTTCACAAAGTATTTCTAAACCAACTTAGAAAAATGAATAGAGCTAGCAGTCATTACTAAAACATAGAATCATGGGAAATTCAAAAACAAATTAGTCTTGTGATCCACCACCATAAATAAACTATACAACAAAAGTCCTTACATCATTCACAAATCCAAAATCCCTAATATAAAGAATGATGTAAAAAAACTGAAGAAAATTATCAAGTCCACTAAAGGAGCCCTTGAATTTAGGCTGATCTCTGAAGTCAAAGGTAGCTAAAGAAGGATTTATAGTTATGTTAGAAAACTAAAAAACAATACCCTAAATTGCTCTGAAGTTATTTGGAAATGCCTCCTCCTATATAGGCCCAAAATCCATCTCTAATATCACTGCAAACAAATTTAGTGATAACTTCAATCCCCCGAGGACTTGTATTCAAAGCCCATAAATATACAAATCCTCACTCCCAATTATCTCTAACTTATTGATGGTGCTAACCAAGACCAAAACTATTTCCTACCCAATGGAACTTGACAATATACCCAATTGCTTAACAGTGTTAAGCGTGCTTTTGCAGAAACAATCCTTAAACTCTTTAGCCTAATCTTAGGAACTGAGTGGCACAGTGCAGAGGGGATGGCCACCATAAGGGTGGCATTACAATTGACCAGAGTAATTACAGACCTATCAGCCTTACAAGTCTGATCTGTAAAGCCATGGAACATACTATAATTGACCTCAAACTGTAATGTCAAGAATCCTATTAAACTTAAGTCCCAGTAGTTTGGCTTTGTGAAGACTAGATCATGTCTATTTAATCTGATAAACTTTTTCAAAAGGGTTATGGAAGCTGTAGCTGGTGGTCATGTAGTCTAAGTAGCGTATACTGACGTGCTGGCATCATACAAAAGCTAAATGCTTTAAAATTTGATCCATATGTATATTGCAATGGATAGCCAACTGCCTGTGAGGCAGAAATCACAGTGTGAATTGCAGATGCCTCACCACAAAGAAAGTGGCAAGGAGTATCCTCCTGATATCTCTCCTTTTTGATAATTACTTCTAAAATCTCCAAACAGAAAGCCAAGACATCTGTCTGACCAAGTCTGCAGACACCTGTAAACTAGTGGTGGTTGTTAAATGACCCTATGACATCAAACCCTTCAGAAAGAACTCTCCCTAGCAAGTTCCTGGAGCACTAAAAATAGGCTCATACTAAATGATAAAAAGTGTAGTAGCATCACTTTTGGTAGGCAACTCCTCTCCTCATCATACTGTTTAGACAACACACCACTACAAAATGAAAATCAATTCAAGGAACTAGGTACCTTGGTTGATAGCTTCCTCTCTTAACAATCATATTACAACAGTTTTGAAAAAATCCTTCAACTTAGCCCATAAATTGCCAAGGGACTATCACTGATGTTTAAAGATGTAATCACTCCTTTATATTCAGCACTGATTATGCTAGTTAGAGAGTACAACACCACCTTTGTGATGTATATCAAACTGTCAGGAAGACCCCAAAAGCTCCTAACCAACAAAATCATATGTCTCAAGTCTGAGCTACCAATGGAGGCTAGAATGTCTCTTTATTCGGCATCTTATACAATTTTGAGGGGGTCACGGCCTTGCTTAAAAGACCCGATTATCCTGTACCTCCACAGTAAAGAGACAGATTGTAACCGTGTCTCCCAAACCTCGAAAATAAACTTCCCCTGCATGTTAAGCACTGCAGCTCTATCTTCTTTTAAACATAGCCTAAATGACTAGATAGATCCATAAATGCAACTCAGAGACTGACTGGTATGTATGGTCCTCCTGCAGAAAAGAAAGTGTGGCCTGAGGGAAAGTACTGGCAATGCTTGAATGGTCATATGACTCAGTGGCCTTGGAATATTAATGAATAAATCTAAACATGTACCACTCATGCTGGAACACCCAAGCATAGCTTTAACAGCAAATTGGTTACATACTTTAGATGGTCAAACTTCTCCCCACCCTCACACTCAGAGTGCTGCACAATTACAGTCCATCACTTCACAAACTGAGCATCCTCTTATTAACTGTATGCAGACTCCATAAGCTCCCTTATACTACAAAAGATGTCTGCCTCAAAAAACAACTGAAAAAAGTTAATGTTCCAGCTAGCTAAAACCACATCCGTTTTGAAAATACAAAACAAAATATCCTCCGTTTACAGTAAAAATGAAGACCATCACAAAGGTAACTACCACTGTAAATGCTTCAACAATAAAAGTAAGACCTAGTCACTTTACTGAGTGAAGTCCTGCTGCCATCGCACCAGCTTACAAATATGACAATTACCTAAATTCTTCACTTTGAAATTAAAAACTATAGTCTTTATAACTGAAATCGCTAAAGCCGCAGTGGTTCAGCGGTTAGCGTTGTCGCCTCATAGCAAGAGGTTCTCCAGTTCGATTCTCGGCTAGAGCACCTTCTATGCAGAGTTTGCATGTCCTCCCCAAGGTCGGATGAACTTTAAAGACATGCAGGTAGGTGCATGCGTGTGTGGGTGTGTCTTCTTTGAAAGTTGGGCACCGGTCTGGCAACTCGACACCGTAAAAATCCACTGCCAATCATTAGCAGACTAGAGATCTGCTGTGGCGACCCCTAACTGGGAAAAGCTGAAAGACTTAAAAAAAAAATCTTTATAACTGAAATCCCAATATTCCACACAGCATGATATTTTCCTTCTACATTTTATACTCGCTAGAAGTCTATACACACAACAAATTCTGCATGTTAACCAAGTGTCATTAAGATTGTTTTATGTATCAAGATCCTCTTAACATTTTGTCAGCATACCAGTTTCTGTGCTTGTACCCAAGCTTTCCCCACACTAACTGCAACTTATTCCCTTTAATCTTTGTGGGGGGCTGAAAAAGCACCCCTAGATCAGCCTATCCACCTGGTTAACAAAAAATAAAACATATGTACAGGCATATCTGGTGGAATATGCTTCAGGATGCCCTTACACAGATTTTCAACATTAGTTACAAAGACGAGGGAATTAGAAACCCAGTCACACAGGGAAGGATTGCTAACACTTTTGCCAATGCACTGTTTAGCATAGCAAAGCAGTATCATCTCCATTTCTCCCTGGATATCACAGCTTTTGCCAAAAAAAAAAAAAAAAAAAAAAAAAAAAAAAACGACAGTCTCCTTGACTAGAAAAAACATGAAAAGCGGTAAATATACACACCACTTCAAACTGGTCTCCGCAACTATCTTGGCCAGGATAAAAGGGTTTTTAGGTAGGAAAACTATTTTGAAAGAAAACATAAAAGGTGTGGGGAGAAAGAGATCATGGACAAGGCTCATAATAGGTGACAATTTGTAACAATTTCTCTAGAAAATTCTCGACTGGATCTTAAACATGCGTTCATCCTCTCTACCAGGTTAATCATCTCAGCACTCAAGGAAGGATGCCACACTTGTAACAATAACACAGCATGGCATCAAAAAACTAAGCATGCATCAAACTAAACATGACATCAAACTAAGCATGGCATCAAATAACAGCTAAGCATGTCATCAAATAACTAAAGCTTGGTCATCTCCTGCTCCCACAATTTACTTCCTTGCCATTAGTGAGAATCTTCTTGAAATAAAAATAAAGCAAACAAGATCTGACATACCCACTGCTAGCACAAGACACACTAATCATACCTGACCAGCATGAAGGGAACGTTCAACAGCTGAGGATAGCATGGGGGATGCCCGGGGGGGAGGGGGGGTATTGATATCCTCATCCACCAAGAAGTGCCATCATGTAAATCAAATATGACATATAAGGATACACCCAACATCAAAAGGACCCTATTCAGCAGGTCCGACAGTCAGTCAGTCTGAATCCTAAGCAGTAAGCCACCAGAGTGAAAGAAGCTAGAACACAAAGACAGAATGAATCTCAATACAGTCCTGGAGAGCAGACTAACCAAAGAAGATCCAACTTTGGGAGTCCCTGACAGGCCCATAATCTTTGGGGAACGGCAGTCCCAAAGACAAAAGGTTGCAGTGACCAAACCTGTAATGTGACATAGCAAGCACTGGAGGCAACTTTTACTATAGAAAATCGGCCACATGACTTAATGTGTCACAGACCACAACTGAGAACATTCTAACGAGTGGAAATAGTAAATGTAGGACCTGACCTCCTAAGAGAGGAGGCATAAACCACCCATCAGTCTTAACAAGCTGGCAAAACTGCCTCAGAGAGCATGAGAATGCTGTGCCCCTCCAGACAGAAAGGAAGGCTACTCTCTCTCTCCAGTTTCTGACCCAAACAGCAATGAAAAAAGGGCAGCTCAGCGGTACTTACAAGACCACTTTCTCAAGAAAAGTGGTATCAAGTTTGGGAAATCAGTACTCACCACTCCCAAGAGAGTGGAATGAGATCCCAACATCTCCATACATGATGCTCCAAAAATCTTGATTTTGACAAAGGTAAATTTTTTCCAAGAACAATGGATCCAAAGAAAGTGTCAAACCAGCGTGAGAGAGACAGAGACAGAGACACAGACAGAGAGAGAGAGAGAGAGAGAGAGAGAGAGAGAGAGACAGGGGCTCTCAATCCAGAAAAATAAAGCTTAAGTATAAGAACTTCTCTAACATAAAGGGCACAAACATGAGGATGCAGAGTATCTCACTACCCTAAGGGAGAAACATTTCTTAATACTTGGAAACCAAGTGGAAGGCTACTCAGTAGCCCTAACACCCATACTCCAAGGACCCAAAAGGCAAGTCAGTTGGCTCAGGGAAAAGGTTTTGGGCCAGGCCTTCTGGGGGGATTGTAACTCAATAAAATCAAGGGACATCCCAGGGCAGCAGAAAGAATTTACAGCACTTCTAACAGAGGTGGGTCTGAATCCATTCTCCATTTAGTGCCAAAGGGCACTGCAAAATAAGCCGATTCATATTTCCGAACTCTGATGATATGCGGAATCAACAGAACAGAGGGAAAACAAAAAAGGGACAACTCCAAACCTTAAAGGAGGCACAACCACTTTTACTCCAGGTAATAAAAGGAGGTAATAATCATGTCCCCACCATGGGGCACTAAGCTACATTATGCCACACCTCTGAACATCCACTCCACAAACTGTGTTTGAAATCAAAACTGCCTACAACAGAGACTGATAGAGCAGCTCAAAAAGCAAAAAGAACAAAGTGTTTCAGTTACAGAAATGAGTGTTATCAAGAAAAAACCCAACTGCAAAGGAAAACTCATGTTCTGCAAGGGGGAATAGTGACAAAGCACAACACCATTAACCACAAATCAGGCGAAAACAGGGCAGGCCAAGAAAGCTAGACTGTGTCCAGAAGCCCATTCTTCTGACTGAAGGAATGCTTAAGAAAGCCTAGTGAACCAACGCCTACCCTGTCCTCAAAACTAGTCAACTACTATGGGAAGGTCAAAGAAAGGGGAATGCCCACCAATCTGGGACCCCCAAACCATGGAAAGACCTCAGACAAGGTAAAGAGAAGTGTGGTGATGCTGCCCTACACTAAGACCACAGCAAAATCCATGACCACACAGGAGCCATGGAACAAAGAACTGTGCATCATTTAAACCAAAGAGAAAAAAAAAAAAAAAAAAAAAAAGAGAGAGAGAGATGTGCCTAAAAATTAGATCTAAAATGTTCCCACAGCCAGGATCCCAGATCCAGACTTCCTAAGACCTTTGTAAGAAGACAACTGTTAAAAAAGAGAGTGCAAGCACCTCAAAGGGGTAACAGATAAAGAACTACAAAGGGCCTCCCAAAAACAGCTCATTGATACTGAAACTGAAGAACACAAAGCTCCTCTGTGGAAAGATACTCACCCCAGAAATCTAGGTGAGGGGACTAGATCACTGGCAAACCCACAGGACACATGAGTTCCAAAAACATCAGGTTACGGCTGCTATAGGAAACACCAAGACAGGATTTTGAGGCAGACAGACAGAAAGAGAACTCAAAAGGTAACATGCCCTACAAGGAGATAGGACCTCAGGCAGCACCACAATGAAGATTTCCAAACCAAGGAACACCAAAGTCACAAGGGCATCCATACACCAAAATCCCTACAAAAACAGTGATGAACAGGACCCTAATGACCTCTTTCAAAGGCAACAGAATAGCAAAATTGAAAAACTTTATGCAAAAGCCCTTCTCTATCTAAAAGAGAGAATATGGGGAGATGCAGTCTGGGCTAGTCAACTTCCTCCTGTTCCAAAAATAAGGAAATGGAGGAAATGCAATCTAGGCCTGTCAAGATATGCAAATTAAGACAACAGGTAGAGGACAGAAGGGCCAGAAAAAAAGGTGACAAAGTGTGACCTCAATTCTATTAAATCCTAAAAAAACAGCTCTCATGGCACTGTAGAAGAGAAGAGCTCTTCACAAACTAAGATGAGCCAAAACAGCTGCGCTGGGGTCAACTAAACAGAAGGAGACTACTAGAATACCCCATCCCCAAAGTTTGTTTAGGTGATACCAAGAAGGGAGCCAGCAGGGGGCAACTGGTCAAGCACCATTAGCCAAAAGTGATCATGCCACTAAGGGGACAAGATTGGGAGGGAAAGTCAGAATAAAAAGACATACTCTCCTTGGCTAGAAAACCAGGTACATTTCAGATGACTGTATTATGCTACACTTGGAAAAGTGGTCAAGGATGAAGAGACTGAGCCAATACAGAAGGAGATCAAAGAAGACTTGGAAAGTAAATGAACACTCTGCTTCAGCCTTCACCAAGAAGAGTGAGGTGGGTGCAGTGATGAAACAGAGGCAGAATGGGGAGAGCAATGGAAAGACGAAAAGAAAGAAGGAGATGGTTCAGATGGGACTTGATACTCTTAGGAAAATAAAACAAAAGAAGCCGATGGGCCACCTACCACACCCCTCAGAAAAAAAAAAAAAAAAGTATGTTAGCAAATCCCCTGATGAACATTTTCAGCAGCTGACTGGGTACAGTCGAAGAGCCAAAGGACTGACACTATAGAGAATTAAAGGCTATGAGTGCACCCTAAATCCCAGGTTAGGATTCCCTCAGCCTCCATTTGCCTACTGCGAGACTGAACAAGTCATTTAACCAGACACTACAGTAGGGCTTCAAACATCCACACCCACACTGGACATCATACATGCCACCTGAAAAGCAGAGTCTCTGGCCTAGTACCCAAGGCTCCTTTCTCACCACTCTCCCTGAGAACCATAGATTTGTGCAGTGTCCCAACTTATGGTAACTGTTTTTCACAAAACTTATTTCAATACACACACAATTCCCAGGCTGGCAGAATTAATCATTTCTCCACAGCTTTCTTTCTGGAATGTAGTACTGCCACACCTCTGGATATGTCCAAAAATTACCAGCAACCTATTGCCCTTAATTTAGCCAATTTAAAAGCATTAAAATTTTCAATGGTAATAGGCCCAAACAATCTAGCTAACTGCAGACAGAACCACAGCTTGTTAACCTACAATGTTAAATGACAATCCTCCTCGCAGGTAATAGCCACAAAGTAAGTTGTGTACACCTACCATAAATGTAGATGAGTGTCTTCACTGTTGCAGTCATGACTGTAGGGTTCTCCCCTGCCGGCAGGCAGTCCTCGGTCGGCCAGAATCCCAAAGTCTGGGTGCGGCGTCGGCTATTCAACCATGCTCCCTGACGTCAGAGCGCCAGGAGTACAAAGCCGACAGCCAACGCCATTTTCTCCAGTTTTTCTTGCCCCAGATGTCAGGAGTCCCAAAATGAGAAAGGTCCCATATCCTTTGCAAATACACCTCAGAAGAATGGTGAATAAAAGGAACCACACAAAAGTAAAAATAAGAGGGGACAGGAGGGAGGGAAACCCAGACTGCAACAGTGAAGACACTCGAACATCTACATTTATGGTAGGTGTACACAACTGTACTATATTCACCGGGTTTCACTGTTGCAGTCATGACTGTAGGGTAGAATCCCAAAGCTGAAAGAAAGGGAGGTGGTCATAAAGTGGAAGGGGCGGCTAAAAGGCCCTGCAAGACTGCAGAGGCAAAGCCTGCCTTAGACTTAGAGTAGAGAGGTAGATTGTAGTGCTTAGAAAAAGTATGCACTGAACTCCAAGTTGGAGCTTCCAAAATGTCTTTGGTAGGAACTCCCCTGAGGAAGGCCGCAGAAGTGGCAGCAGCTCTGGTGGAATGAGTCTGTATACTCCCTGGGATTTGCTTCCCATGGTGTGAATAACAAAATCTGATTCCATGAGCAATCCATTTAGAAATGGTCCGTTTTGAAATGGGTTTACCTTGGGAACTTGAAGCATAAGAAACAAACAATTGTTCTGATTTTCTGATGTCCTTGGTTCTGTCCAGGCAAAAACGTAGTTGTCTGTGTACATCCAAGGAATGTAAGATCCTTTCCCCTTTATTTTGAGGAGTGGGGACAAAAGTTGGCAAGTGGATAGTTTGATTTAAAGCCACTTTGGAAACCACCTTAGGCATGAAGGTAGGATTAGTCCTCAAAGACACCCTGTCTTGATGAAAAATAATATAAGGTTCCACAGCCATAAGAGCTTGTAACTCTGAAACTCTCCTGGCAGAGGTTAGGGCTAACAGGATGGCTGTCTTCCAAGATAAAAACTTGATGTCAGAAGAGGCAACAGGCTCAAAAGGAGGCAAGGTTAGTTTTTCCAAAACATAGTTGAGATCCCAAGCAGGAATGGGAGGAGATCTAGGAGGTCTTAAGTTCTTAGCTCCTCTGAGAAACTGTCTCATGAGCTGGTGGGAAAAGATTGGAGGGTCTGTATTATAATGAGCAGAAATAGCAGAGGCATGTATCTTAATGGAAGAGAAAGAGAGAGACCCTTATGTAAGAGATCTGTCAAGTAAAGTAAAATTAAAGAAATGTTCGGAAGAAGAGGATCAGAATCCTGAGCCTGCATCCAGGAACAAAATCTTTTCCATTTTCCTGCATAAGGTTTTCTAGTGCTAGGACGTCTGGCTTCTAAAATGACATTCATAACCTGCTTGGGTAGGAAAGAAGAAATCAAAGGCCCTGGATTAACCAGGCCGCCAGGCTGAGAGTTCTGACATGAGAGTGTAGAACCTGACCCTGATGTTGGGACAGAAGGTTCGGAGACTGAGGTAAAACCCAAGGGGGCTCCAGACATAGTTTTTTTGAGTTGGGTACCAAAACTGTCGAGGCCAATTTGGGGCCAGCAAGATTATCATCTTGGGCTTGTCCTGTTTTATCTTTAATAATACCTGTGGAAGAAGAGGAAGAGGCGGAAAGGCATATCCCAAGAGGTTCCTCCAACTGAATGATAGAGCATCCACTTTCCAAGCTTCTTTGTGGAAAGTCCTGGTGCAAAAATTCTGTAGTTGATGATTGAGATGGGATGCAAAGAGGTCTATGTGAGGACATCCCCAGACTGCTATTATCATCCTGAATATTTCGGTGTCCAGCATCCACTCGTGTGGATCCGAAAGGTTTCTGCTCAGACTGTCTGCCAGGAAGTTTTGCTTCCCTGGTAGAAACTGAGCTTGAAGGTCCAGATTGCAAGCTAGAGCCGTGTTCCATAGATCCATGGCTAGTCTGCAAAGGGGGTAGGAATGAGATCCCCCTTGCTTGTTTATGTACCACATAACTGTGGTGTTGTCCGTCCGTATTAGTAGTTGTCCTGGTTGTAGAAGGTTCCTGAAGGCCATTAGAGCTTTCTGAACGGCTAACATTTCCTTTAAATTGATATGCAGGTGCTTCTGATCCTTTGTCCAAAGGCCCTGCAGACAGTTACCCTGAAAATGGGCTCCCTAAGCATAATCCGAGGCATCCGTGGTTAGAATCTGAGTGGCAGGAGGCAGACAGAAGGGTTTCCCTTTGTTTAGAGTACATGCCCTGGACCACCAAAGGAATTCCTTTTGAAGACAAGGCAGGACGGAGATCAGTATGTCTAAACTGTGGCAATGCTCAGACCATACACATGTTAGGTAACACTGTATTTTCCTCATGTGTAGTCTTGCATATGGTACGAGAAGGATGCAGGAGGCCATGTAACCCAAAGCCTGCAGGAATCTCCTTACAGATAGCAGAGTTAAAGTTGCCAAGGTTTTGAAAGTTGAAGCCAGCTGTAATTGTTTTTTGGATGTCAGAAATGCCATCTGGGTTGTGGTATTTAGAAGAGCACCCAGAAAAGTTATCGGTTGTGAGGGTGTCAAATTTGACTTTTTTATGTTTACAGAGAATCCCAGGAACTTGAAGAGGTTCTGTACAAATTCTAGATGCTGGAGTAAGACATCCTTGCTTTCTGCCTGAATTAGACAATCGTCCAGATAAGGGTAAATTTGAATTCCCTTGAGTCTGCAGTAAGCTACTACTGGAGCCAGGCATTTGGTGAAGACCCTGGGCGCAGTAGACAAGCCAAAGGGCAGCGCAGAGAATTGAAAGTGCCTCGATCCGGCCTTGAACCTGAGGTATTTTCTGCGTTCCTGCCTGATGGGAATGTGTAAATATGCCTCCTTTAAATCCAAAGTTACCATCCATGCATCTTTGGACAGCATTGGAAGTAGCTGCTGTAGAGTAAGCATCTTGAATTTTGGAATCTCTAGAAAGGTGTTCAAGACTGACAGATCCAGAATGGGTCTCCATGAGTTTTGCTTCCTGGGGACTAGAAAGAGCCTTGAGTAAAAACCCTGTCCCATCTCTGAAAGTGGAACCAGTTCTATGGCTTTCATAGTCAAAAGAGCTTCCACCTGGTTTAAGGCCTCTGTCCACTGATGTTTTGGAAGGTCTGGCCATCCACTTGGCCTTGGCAGGGTATGAAAATGGAATTTGTAACCTCTTGAAATCACATCCAGAACTCACTTGTCTTGGGTTATAGGAGTCCAATTTTGATAAAAAAAGAGAGAGTTTTCCTCAGAGAGGGGCTTCCAGGCAAGAAGTTCCTGCAGCCCAACAGAGGGAGTCATTGAGTTTGCTTCCTATGAGTTTGTGACCTGTCCTCTCCTCCCCTAGGGGTGGAAGCAGTCCACTGTCTTGGTCTATAAGAAGCTTGTGTTTGAGGCCTTCCTCTGGAGCATCTATATCTACCCCTCTGAGGCCTGTCTGAAGTGGGAAAGGACCAATTTTTAGAAGGCCAATTCCTGCTAAATCTTGGTGGCTGTACTTGTAAGAAATCTTTAACTGTTTGCATGGATTTCGCCTTATCCTCAATCACCTCTTCAGCTTTTGATCCAAACAAAACATTATGCTGAACAGGAGCATCCAATAAATTTAGCTTTTACTTGTTCTGGCAAATTTTGTTCCTTTAGCCATGCATGCCTTCTAATGACTGTGCCGGAGGCAGCAGCCCTACAAGAAGCCTCCAGGGCATCAAATCCACTATGTAAACCATGCTTCCCAACTTGTTCAGTGGCATGCAATAAGTCGTAATTCTTTATCATCTGCACAGGCAGAAATGGAAGTAAGCTTTTGTTTTAAAACAGACAAGAGAAATTGCTGGTATTTCAGCATATGAAACTGAAAGTTTAAAGCCCTAATGGATAAAGTAACAGAAGTGTGCACTTTTTTGCCCCATCTTTCTAAAGATCTAGAATCCTTTTCAGTGGGAGTGGGATTTTTGGCAGAAGCGGCCTTAACTCCCTTAGGACCCTGAGAAATGGTTTCGGGGTCAGCAGAAGGGTTCTTGTATAAAAACTGGTGGGAATCTGGAACCCTGTAATATCTATCAGGCTTAACAGGAGCAGGAAGAAAAGAGTCAGGGGTTAAGTTAGCCTCCGAAAAAGCATCATCCGCAATATCCAAAACAGGAGGAATAGCCAGGGGGTCTATGTTGGGGGAGAAGAAGAAAATCCCTTAGTCTTTTCTTAGATTCCGAATACTCCTGTCCTTCCCAAAGGAAATGTTCCCTCATTTCATGCAAAGTTTCCCCAAAAGAGAAATCCTCAGGGGGAGAAGCTGAAGGAATGGATTCCTCAGCATCAGAATCCTCATAAGGAGGGAAAGAATATTCCTGGTCAGAAGAAGAAACTGAAGAAATAGAAGCCTGATCAGAGGAATCATAATAAACATCCTGCCTTGGCCTTTTATCTGGAGGGGGATGTGAACCCCTAATCATAGTAAGTAAATCCTCCGCCATCTTGAGTAACTGTTTCTGTGACTTGGGAGACGGTTCAGAAGAGGCCTGTGTTGCAGTCTTTGATTTAGAAGGAGTCTTTGCCTTTGTCTTTGGCTTTGCCTTTATTAGAAGCTGAGTAGGCCTGAAAACCCCTTCGGAAGCCGGTACCTGCACAGTGGCTCCGGACCCATCTGAAGGAGCATTGTCCGAAGGTCCTGCAATAGAAATATTCAAAGGACTGGTTGGCTCCTCATGAGAGTCTGTTTTGGCCATCTGTTCTGAAATGGCCGATGACAGGGGCTGCAAAAGCACCTCACTGATGACGGGCGAACCTGAAGCTGGCTCCGCTTGTGCGCTATCATCAGATTTGGACCTCGGAGGTCTGTCTTTATCCTTGCGATGTTTGTGAACTCCGGTAGCCGGAACCGTATCCGACGACATTTTGTAAGTGCCTACCGAAGTAATGAAAAGCAAAATCGTACCTTCGTTTAATTGTACGTTGATTGAATCTAGCACAAAACCGACAACTAGCTACGTCGTGGTCAGGGCCTAAGCAAGGAATACAGTAAGAATGAAAATCCTTATGAGGTATTTGCTTCCCACATGAAATACAATTATTAACTTTTTCTGACATCGGACTGGAGCAAGAAAAAGTTTCCTCAATGGGGTACTTAGCTCTGAGTGGAGAAGAAAGTCTTCGGACTGAAGTTTATCAGAAAAAATTGTCAGGAGTCAGCCGACCGGCACTTGCGAACTGCTATCACCGCACGGCAAGAAAGACTGGAGAAAATGGCGTCGGCTGTCGGCTTTGTACTCCTGGCGCTCTGACGTCAGGGAGCATGGTTGAACAGCCGACGCCGGACCCAGACTTTGGGATTCTGGCCGACCGAGGACTGCCTGCCTGCAGGGGAGAACCCTACAGTCATGACTGCAACAGTGAAACACGATGAACATCAATACATATACAAAAAGGAATAGCCACAAGAGCTTACAGGGTATAAAAAATTACTTGAACAGTCAAGAAAGTGCATAAAGAATATTAAAACAGAACATTGTTACAAAGACAGGAATATTTAAAGAATACTTCTACTGTTAGCTTAAAGAGAACTGAAATAATAATGTTATGACTTCTGAGAAGATAATGGGTAGAAATTGCAGCTAAAAAAATACAGGAAGTGGTCACTTCAATATCTTCGGCCAAGCTATGATAGTACAAAGACTAGTCTCAAGTCTTTTTACTCCAGTGTTCAAAGAACCAATAAATATTTAAACTGAAGTATCTGTTTATTTTCTCACAGCAAAACTAATTAAACCAGTTTTATCACCTGTGAAGAACAATGGCATAATTACATCAGCCCAGAAACTAGAGAATGGAACAGTACACAAGATGTTGTACACATCTAACTATCTGCTTTCTTTTCACAGTCCTATTCAGCTACTTGTTTGAAGCAGCCTGCAGTAGCATTTTATAACCCTTGCTATTACAAGAAATGCAGGAGGTTATATTTTGTATTTCAAACACTAGACTCGTGCATTTCCCTTCCTTTCATCAATTTTACATATACAAGAGAAAAGGCCAAAAGATTGTACACATTTTTCAGACCAAATATGTTAATAGGATACAAGAAACAAAAGAAAAATACATATCTTCAAATTATTTTACTTTATCCTGGCACCATAAAGACTTACCCCAATGCAAGCTACTTCCAAATATCCAGAAATCATACAACATAAGCAAAATTGATCTAACTGTTGTAGATGTCCTTTAAAAATGTTTTGAGACATGGTACTAAAGAAGAGGTTACTTCTGACAATTGTCTTTAATGTTCAATAGAATGAAAAACATTTTCTTCCAGAAATAACCTTTCAGCAGACAACCTTATTTGCAATAGTGAGGATATATCAGGGTGGCCCAAGGGTATATTTCTGAAGAAATTTATGAAACATTTGGAATAGAAACTCAGAATTTACATACTACTCTCATAACTGGGCTACACTAGGCAGAAGCTAAATTTCGTGGGTGCATGAATATTTAACTGAAAACTATAAAACACATCCAATAAACTACTGATGATCATGCACCAATAAAGGCAGAGATAAAAAAATTAACGAAGAATAAGACTCTGGTGCTTTCTTATTCAACTGTTAAAAAAAAGAATTTAAGGAATGGTTAGAGTTTTTAGGGAAGATTTTTTATTAATTTATTTTTTTGAAAAGATAGCTAGAGAGTGAGATGGCACAGCGGTAGCATTGTTGCCTCACAGCAAGAGGTTCTCCTGTTCGATTCTCGGCTGGAGTGCCTTCTGTGTGGCGTCTGCATGTCCTCCCCGCGGTCGAGTGGCCTCCAAAAGACATGCACGAATGGCGTGCCTTCGCTGAAGGTTGGGCGTCGGGCTGGCAACTCGGCACCATAAAAATCGACTGCCAATCATTAGCGAACCGGAGTTCTGCTGTTGCGACCCCTAACCGGGAAAAGCCGAAAAGACAAACAACAACAGCAGCTAGGGAGCAAGATTAAATGAAAATGGTGTTTAAAATATGGTAGACAAAGGAAATAACTAGTAGCAATTCTTTAGAACTACTGAAAAAGGTTTAAGTATTGCAAAAGAGGAATAACACAGAACAAGAGGAGGAGCGACTGCTGAGTGTTAAAAGGAAGACAACGGACTACTTGGAGAATATGCATGGGTTTAATGAGGATGTTGATAAGCAAGTATTTTGTGATAACTCCAGAGCATAAAAATGCTTTAAAAGTAATAAAAGGTGGCTACCAAACTTAGGAAACCTATGATGAGAAAAATGACCAGAGATCCTACACAGGTATTAGAAATATTCCGGAAATTCTATGAAAATTTAAATAAAGCAGAGAAATAAAGAAACCAAGAAGATGTACAAATGGAAATATGTATGGAAGGCTTAACTATCCCATTCTTTTGATGCCATAGTGATGTATCAATCAACAGGGAAATTTCCTGGAAAGGATGGTACTCCTGTGGAAGTATGGACGTTAGGAGGGAGGAAAGTGATAAACTTGGAAGGTTTTGTTTAGGAGGGAGGAAAGTGATAAACTTGGAAGGTTTTGTTTAACGATGTTTTTAAAAAAGGAAGGAAGGTAACAAGAGATCCAGCAGAGGTATGAGAAATATTTCGGAAATTCTATGAAAGCCTGTATAAAGCAAAGAAATATGGAAATCAAGAAAAGATGCAAATGAAAATGTTTATGGAAGAATTAAATATGCCAAGGTTAGAGATAGATGAGGCTCAATTACTAATGGTTAGGATAGGAGGAGAGGAAAAAAACTGTGATGTATAACCAATCTACAGGAAAGTCCCCAGGAACAGATGGTATTCCTGTGGAGGATTGAAAGCTAAAAGGGAAAAACTGATAAAAAATCTGGAAGGCTTTGCTCAACAGTATTTAAAAGAGGAGGAAAAGTACCAACATCCTGGAAGAAAGTAGTGGTGGCTGTAATACCTAAAGAGAGTAAAGATCCACCAGACCCAGCTTCATACAGGCACACTAAAATACTAAACCATAATTATAAAGTGTTCATGTCTATAATGGCTAAAAGAATGACAAAGGTAATGTCAAAATTGATAGATATGGATCAATGTGGTTTTGGGGAGGGAAGGCAACCATTGGACAACATTAACAGAACACTGATGCTCCAGAGGGAAGCAGAATGGAAGAAAATACCATTGTTGTTGGTAGGTCTTGATGCAGAGAAAGCATTTAACAGAGTAAGCTGGGACTTCATCAGCAGGGCAATGGAAGCATTTGCATTTCCTGAAAAAAATTATTAGGTCGATTAGGAGGATATACAAGAGACTGGAGGTGAATATTAAAGTTGGTGGGGTCCTTTCTGATAATTTCTGCTTGAGCAGAGGAACCACGCAGGGGTGTCCTCTTTCCCCTTTGTTATTTGCATTATATTTAGAACCAGTGGCAAAGAAAACACGGGACGGAGAAATTCAAGGATATTAAGTGGTATGATACTCAAGAAAAGATGGTTCTATTTGCAGATATTTTATATTTGACAAAACCAAAGAGACATTACAGTGTTGTGGTGCATTTTAAGACCATTTCAAATCTTTTTGGGATACAAAATGAATACAGCTAAAACAAAGGCAATAGCTGTAAATTACATACCCACACACAAACTGGCTCATCAATATCCTTACTTATGGGGATTTAATAAAATGAAGAATTTAGGAGTATGGATTACAAAATGATTCTGGTGTGGCAGCTACTGATATGTGGGAAGAGACCAAACAAAAGAGAATATAAAAAATGAGAAAATGGAAGCTTTATCATGTGGATAGTAAGACACAAGCAGTCAAAATATTTTAGACCCTTTAGTCTTATGCATAAAAGTCAGACATATTTTTATCAACCAGAGGAGAAGTTGTGCATAGCAATTAATAAAGAGCTGAAGGACTTGTATGGGAGGGGAAGACGGCAAGAGTCAAGTGGGATAAGCCGATTCTTCCAGTAGAACAGGGTGGGTTGGGATTACCCAATTTGAATGGGGTATTTCAGAGCTACAAGTTAAGGCTACTATACATAGCACAAGCAGGAAACTATAATTCAAAGTGGAAAGGGATGATGTTGAAATAGGGGAAGCTGAAAAACAAGGATAGGCCTTTAAGGAGAATAACAATAATCATACAGAATACTACATCCATAAAACAGCAGAAAGCATTCTAAGGACTAAGCCAACACGGGAATGAAGAAAGGAGATTCTGCCAATAAGGATGACTGTATTTAGGGATACAGACAATAGGCAAGAGGGAGCCAAAATTTATTGGAGAAAACTGGTAAAGGAACCAAAGTATTAGAACAAATAACTTGAGAGGGAAAGATGATAGCATGGGAAGATGTCAAGAATTTATTTGGACTGCAGGTCGGAGATTGCCTTCCCTATCAAGGATCGACATCGGCAAAGAGAAAGAAAAAGGGGGGTCCTAAATAAAAGGCCATCACTAGTAGAGTTTTTAGTAGAATCTAGAACAGAAGCTGCCATTAAAAAACAAATTAGTAGGGCATATAAAATACTGCATGGTAACTGTAAGAATCAATCCAAGGAGATTAGAAAGGATTGGGAAGAGAGCTTGGAAAAACAATTCATAAAGAAACAATGGGAGGATATATGCAGGTCTCCCAAACATGCAACAAAATTTAGAAGATTTAAGATCTTTGCTTGGAAATATTTACATAGACATTTTTCTGCCTTAAACAGACTCCAGAGAATGTTTCCTCAGGTAGACAGCAAATGTTGGAGGTGTGGCAGGGAAGAAAGAGGCAACTGGGAACATATTTTCTAGAGTGCATTGACTTTGCGAACTTTAGATATTCCCTGCTGGATGCACTGTCTGAGATGCTAGGTGGGCAGACTGGTGTGACAGGGGAGATGATTTTGCTGAGCTATGATACAGAATAGGGGACAGACTGCTGTGACAGGGGAGATGATTTTGCTGAGCTATGATACAGAATAGGAATTGCCTAGACTTGGGTAAGGCCTTGCTGTCTCAAATTATGGTGGCTTCCAAAAAAGCAATTACTAGAAAATGGAAATCTAAACCAACTATATTAGAAGTAGTGAATATAGTAACACAGATAAAACAACTGGAATTGAGATCTTTAGAAAAAGGCAGGAGCAAACTACATAGGAAAAAATGGGAAGTGTGCTAACAATACATACAGGGGAGGAATGAGGTTTAAAAGAAGGCAGGATTTAAATGAGCTATGTGCTGTCTGACTAAAAATTATTTGGTAGATTATAAACGATGTATAATGTTTGCAAACGAGAGTGTGTCAGTATGGTTTGTGATTTAAAATGCTTGCAACTAGGATTGTGTTGGTGTGGTTTGTTTTCACTTATATAAATCCAGGCTTGCTTATGTCATAAGTGATGGTTTAATAAAGATATTTTTGGGCAGGAATTGAATAATTTATGTAATGTTGTTTAGGTTATATATCATATAACAATATATGTGAAGCATGTTTGTTAATTTTAACTTGTTAAATGCAATTTGATTACTTTTATATAAATGTAAATGTGCCCATGTCATAAGTGATAATTCAATAAAGGTGTTTTAAAAAAATGTTTTACAAAGGGAAGACAATACTAGTATATTAAAAGTAAGCTGTGGTGTCCATATTATCCAAAGAGTATAAAGCAAGTAAGAGATTACAGTTGTGTAGGCAAGCTTACCATAAGAGCAGATGCTCAAATGATCACTGCTAAGCTATATGGGTTATATCCTGCAAGGATCAGAGGAAGTTACTAAGCTAATGTCCCTAGGGCCGTTACAAGCCTAACCAAGTTCTACCCTTGTTTCCACAATCAGCACCTATTGCCCCTCTCCAAGACAGACACAGGTGGAACCCCCAGGGTGAATTTACGGTTACCCATCCAATAATCCAGATTGCATTTGAAGAAGACCAATGAGGTGCTCTGACATGAAGTGGGAGTCTGTTCCAAAAGTGTGGCAACCTCTGGGAGACAAATCTGTCCTTCCAGCAGGTTCTATTAATGTCACATTCCAGGTTAAGGGCTTTAAAGTGAGTAACCAGTGTGCCATTTGACTTGCGGATATGCAGCACTTCTAGTAAAACAGGGTCAGAGATAGGCTTATACGCAAGGCAGCGATCGACTCTGAGAAGTGTGTATAAACAGAATGAAGTGACAGCGATTTCAGCCGTTTCACATACGACAGATGCTGAAGACCTTGAATTTTCCTTGTGAGAAACTTTTCTAGTCTTTCCAATTGTTGCAGGGGCTTGGAAAGATGTATACCAAAAACAGCGTTGTACTCCATTATTGGTCTGATGAGGGAAGAATATAAGGAGGTTATTGCGTTTTTCTGGAGGCAATGCCCTCACTTATAAGATGTGCAATACAGAATGCCCTTCTTACCACTGTACAGACATGCTGATCAAAGACAAGATTGCTGCTAACTTCTGTGCCCAGGTCTCGCACTGAGTGCGTACTTAGGGTATTGCTACTGATGTGACAATTAGAAGGAACATCACTCTTACCGAAAGGGACGAGAATCCATTTTTTGCACTAAGTTTAAGGCCATGGCTTTGGCACCAATCATTTGTTTGCGTAAGACCCTCTTGTAGGATATTGACATTGTTTGGAGATTCTATAACCACTCCCAGTTTGCAGTCATCAGCAAACTTCAGTCAGCCTCAGACTTTTAGTTTTTGCTTATACTTCAGAGAAATAGATTCTGAACAGTAGAGGTCCCAGAACTGATTTCTGTGGACCAACACTGGTTACAGGTCTGCTGTTGGAGGTGGAGTCCCCTATTTTGACTATATGGGTTCTGTCAGTGAGCCAGTTGTCGATCCACCTAATGATATAAGGGTCGATACCTAGCTGGGAGAGTCTGTCAATAATGCCCGAGTGGGGGATAGTGTCAAAAGCCTTAGCTAAGTGTAGGTAGACTGTATGCACAGATTTCCCCTTGTGCAGGGCATTGGTGACAGTCTCAAGGCTTAAAAGGCATGATCTCTCTTTGACAAATCCAAACTGAGACGGGTCAAGTCTTTGGAGGTTACCTACATCTTTGCTGAGAACATTCATGATGATGACTTAGCCATCCAGCTTCCAAAGCTTCAGGACATCTTCCGCACACCCAAACTGTTAGCTTAAGCTGACTAAAGAAAGACAGGTTTGGGCATGAAGCTCTTTAGAGCTTTTATGCCAACAGAGAGAGGGAGGCCAAACCCTGAAAGAACAATGCTATTAATAGCAAAATATAAAAGTCCAAACCCTGGCAAAAACACACCAAGAAATGAGGGGTATGGAAGGGAGGATCTGCTACTGTAACACTAATCATTCGAACATCTACCGTTACAGTAAGTGTTCTTATACAACTGTACTACGTTCTTCATATTGATCACTGCTGCAGTAGCCTAAACTGTATCAGTAGATTACAATAGCTTATAAATTTTGGGAAGTTGATAAGAGTTTAGAAGCACCTGGGGAATGCTCTTAGTAATGCCTGTGCAAAAGAAGGAATCAATATTATAAGTGTCTTGTAAAAGTATGTACAGGGACCAAGCTGCTACTTCTAGAATCCAACCAGTTCCAAAAGCCAAAGATGAAGCCAAAGGCCTAATAGAGTGGGGCCTTGATCCTGCCTATAGTTTTTTTTGTGATGACTATAACAACTGGTAATAGCTTTAAACAACCATTTAAAAATGGTCTGCTTGACACAGGTTGTCCCTTCTTACCTTCACAAGAAATAAACAATTGATCTGAAGATCTAAACAATTTAGTTCTGTCAAGATAGTACCAGAGTTATTTGTGAACATCCAAAATATGAAGCATCCTTTCTCCCTCATCTTTAAGTTCAGGAAAGAAAACTGGGGAGATGGATAGTTGTTTTCTAGGAAGCCTCTTATGCAAAACCCACTTCATAAGCATTTTAACATGAGAATGCATTGAAAAAGGATCATACATCACCCATGGGCAGACATGTTGAAATGGCTGATAAATGAACCTCGATGAAGGAGTAAGACAAGCCACAGGGTAGGAACTCACAAATACTGTAAAATCAGAGGACAACTAGCCTTGAATGGGTGCTGGTTATGTTGTTGGCTCCAACTAGAAAATCATTTCTGTTTGCCAACATATGATTTTCCAGTAGCAGGCTTTCTTGCCTCCATTAGTACCTGCTGCACGTCCTCAGTAAACAAGTACCTAAAGGGAATTAAGACCCTTTTCATCCAGGCAGACAACTGAATTTGATTTGGGTGGGGTCTATCAAACAACCCTGATCTTATGAGAGAGTAGTTCCAGTCTGTGACGAAGGTTATAGCAGTCGCCCTTGGCTATTTCCAATAGATAGGAGACCCACTGTTACCTGGGCCAGAAAAAAGTCACCACAATGATCTTGGGGGATTCCTTCTGAAAATTCAGAAGTACACTGCATATCAGTGGAAGGGTATACAGAAACATTCCTGTCTGAAGAAAGGAAAATGCATCTGTCTTCCAGGCCTTCTTGCATTGAGTCCTGGAGCAGATTCTTGCCAGCTAATTGTTCAGAGAGGAGGTAAATAGGTCTACTTGAGGAACTCCCCACAGG
The DNA here is from genome assembly GCF_019279795.1 of Protopterus annectens. Classification (NCBI taxonomy): domain Eukaryota; kingdom Metazoa; phylum Chordata; order Ceratodontiformes; family Protopteridae; genus Protopterus; species Protopterus annectens. The sequence goes on along the minus strand of NC_056735.1, from coordinate 274,370,877 downwards.
TGAATCAAATCTTGGAGGGAAAGAAAAACTGATCTAGTTTCCATTTGAAAGGGTCTGTCCTTGTATGACAGACAAACTGAGAAAGATACTTTTACTCTGACAGAATGCTGGATGCCTGACAGAATGCTGGATGCCTGAAGACTGGGATTGTGCTGTGAAGCTATATTCCAAGCTAACATGGCTAGTATGTAAAAGGGAGTTTAACCTGGTTCTCCCTTGCTTGTTGATGTACCACATGATTGTGGAATTGGCTCTAACAACATGAAGAGGTCCCAGGGATCAAACATAACTCTGAATACAGTGCCTTGATCAAGACAGGTATCTCCTTTATATTTAAGTGCTTGCATCTGTCTTTAATGTCTTAAATACCTGGCACTTTTATCCCTACTGAAACTGCTGTGAGGTGTCTGTGGTAAAGGACTGCTTTGGAACATAGAGGGAGAAAGGGAGACCTAGATTTGAGGATATTTGCTGTCTCTACCAAGTGACGTTTCTTCTGACAAATCCTAGAACTGGGATTTGAAAAGACAAAGGAAGCTGGTGCTGGGACCAAAGAGACATCACATACCATTGTATCTTTCTCATGTGGAGTCTTGCCAGGGTTATCATAAGATGGCACAAGACCCAAAATCCTGAGGTATTCCCTTGCAGTGACTAATGTCCGAGAGAAAAACCTTAGAAACAGATTAAAGATTTACTTTTTCTAGTGGAAAAAAGAATCTAGCTGAAATCACAGGAACACAATCCTGCGAGGTGGAGTCAAGAAAGACTTTTGAATGTTCTCTTAGAATCAGAATTTGTGCAAGAGATCTCACTCATACGAGAGATTCCTGACACTTTTCTGCTGAGATAAGCAAGTTGTCTAAATATGGAAAAATGTGGATACCCTGCAGCCTGCAATGAGCTATATCCAGAAGGCATTTTGTGAACATTCTTGGTGCAGTGGCTAGTCCAAAGGGTAAGGCAGAGAACTGACAATGTGATCCAGATACAGAACCTTAAGAAATGCCTGACGTCTGAATAAATATGGATGTGATAAGCATCTTTTAAATCTAGAGTTAGTAGGAAACTTTCTTCTTAAACATGTTTGCCCGAATTTTCCTGAGGCCGTTTATTTTGTTTCGTTCTTTTCTTTGCCAAAATTGGATAAGGAGTTAGTGAATCCCTTAGAAAATTTGGAAACGAAGGGATGAAAAATGTAAGAGATTCCCTGTATTAACTTGCCTTTCTCATCACACTTGTTGATCACCTTTGCAGCAGAGGAGCCAAAAGAGAATTTAAAATCTCATTTTTACCATCATCTGGTAGGATCAGAGCATGCAGACAGACAGGCAAACCTCTTCAACACAGTACAAGTGGCCAAGTTATCTAATGAATCATACACATACTGTAAACAATGAGTAGTGACTTGCACAATAGAAGAAACTAAACCAAATTACTTAAAGCAGATTTTTAAATTGTAGACAAAATATTCCTTATACTTTCACAACTAGTCAGAACAAACCTTAACACATTTACAGAGAGCTCAGCAAACCTTGGCTACTTGCCTATGCTTCCACTGAATTTGGTACCATCCAGAAAAGGGTAAGTTCTCAAACTATATTACTGCACTTTTCAATGTTTAAAGTGATCACCGCTTCTATTTTCCATTTTTCTGAGCATTTAAAGTGTATTTTTGCTAAAAATCATGTTGTTTTCTCCTTTACTATTTGATACTTGAACCATTTATTGTTATCACCTTATAGAGGGGCGATTTAGCTAGAGAATAAGTTATTTGTTGTTGCACTTCAAGTGAGGGTCCTATTTTGCTGTGCTTTTATATTAAGAGGAGTAAGGTCATCCATTTTGTGGCAGAAGATATTTGCCTGGTGTATCTGTGCTGGGAGGCACTCCAGATGGGCTCAAAGTGTAGTCATTTTATTGGCCAGAGAGCTCAGGAGTTAGATTTCACTTTCAATTTTACTTCTATAAATTAGGCACATTTACACAGAGCTGTCTGCAGTGGTTGGCAGTACCCTGTACAAATGCAAGTTCCTCAGCAGTTAAGTTTACCTATACAACCAGTACTAGGAATGTAACCCAATTTATTAAAGCATTGCATGGAGTTAAGATCAGAACAGTCAGCTTGCACGTCAGATAGCACTAATACCATATCCTAGCACCATTCATCTCTAATCCCCAACACTAGAGGCCACTTTAGGAGACCTCTGTGGAACCTAGTCCTTAAACACTTAACATCTCACCCTAATATAGGTCCAAACAACATGAATATGCAATTTCCAAATGTCTCTGTGGCCAGCTTGGTAGACATGGACATCTTGAGACAATGTAATAATTGTCTCATGTACACAAATAACCTTTTAATCCTTAAAGAAACCAATACAATATGCGAGAGATGTACATACACAACTTCCTTGAAGGCAAAAATTTTGCTTACAGACAAGGTTGTCAAGGAGAACACACACACTATACACACCACAGCGCCCACCACACAGACTATGTTATGTTAAGACAGTAAAACACAATCCCCCGCAAATCTCAAAGACCTCCTAGGCTTGTAAATAAATACGGACGTGATAAGCATCTTTTAAATCTAGAGTTAGTAGGAAACTTTCTTCTTAAACATGTTTGCCTGAATTTTCCTGAGGCCGTTTATTTTGTTTCGCTCTTTTCTTTGCCAAAATTGGATAAGGAGTTAGTGAATCCCTTAGAAAAACTGGAAACGAAGGGATGAAAAATGTAAGAGATTCCCTGTATTAACTTGCCTTTCTCATCACACTTGTTGATCACCTTTGCAGCAGAGGAGTCAAAAGAGAATTTAAAATCTCATTTTACCATCATCTGGAAGGATCAGAGCATGCAGACACCTATCCCCAACAATCTCTAAAGCATACACCAAAAGCAAACACCACACATAAGCCTACATCCAATGGACCCCCAAAAACAAAGCCCAAAAGGTAATCAATCAATTTACCCAAGACTTTTGTCATAGGTGACTCCATTGTATGACAAAAATACTTCACTCAGAGTGAACAAGAAGATTACGATCAGTTGCTTATCTGGAGCCAGGATACACCAAGTTGCACATGCACTCAAGTCTCTGCACGACAGGTACCAGTATGAGTCTATCATAGTCTATGTGTTTGTAAATGACCTGAGAAGTACCTCTCTGGACTATATGAAGCGAGACATTATGGACCTCCCTGAGGTATGTCCCTTAACCAGCATTCTGCCTTCATCATGAATGATGCCACAATATGAACAAAAAATGATTAACTAACTACTGGCTTAGCTTCTGGTGTAAAATCCAGGGGGATTCAGTATCTGCCAGCCTGGGATGACATGGTCAACAAACCTCATTACTTTGCCAAAGATGAAAGTACAGTTTTGTACCTACCATAAATGTAGATGTATGATAGGTATGCATCTGCAGTCATCACATATGGGTTGTCCTGCCTCAGGCAGCCCTTCGGTTGGCCGGATTCCAAAGTCTGGGTCCGGCGTCGGCTGATGTCTCACTTTCCCCGACGTCAGAGCGCCTGGGGTATAAAAGCATCAGCCGACGCCATCTTCCTCAGTTTTTCTTGCCCCAGATGCCAGGTGCCCTCTAAGGAAGGCTAAATTTGGAGAGATGCATTTAAAAATCCAAACATGCACAATAATATAAAAACAAATACACCATAATAGATCACCCCAGCTAGCTATAAGAGGGGTAAGTACCCAAGAAATACCACAGAGGGGAAGGAGGGAGGGTAAACCTGACTGCAGATGCATACCTATCGGACATCTACATTTATGGTAGGTACAAAACTGTACTATGTCCTTCAAGGATGCATATGCAGTCAATCACATATGGGTAGAATACCATAGCCAATCTGGGGGTGGAGGAACTATGTAAAGGATGGTGTAGCTAAAATGCCCTGCAGGACTGCCGTAGCAAAGCCTGCTCTGGATCTGGAATATAAAGGTAAATTGTAATGCTTGGCAAATGTATGCACAGAGCTCCATGTAGCAGCTTCTAAAATGTCCTTGGTAGCCACCCCTCTTAAGAAGGCTGTGGAGGTGGCTGTGGCTCTCGTGGAATGAGGTCTAATGTTAGCTGGCACAGTTTTTCCATGAAAGGAGTAACAAAAACGAATGCAATTCCCTATCCATTTTGAAATTGTCTGTTTGGAAATTGCTTTTCCTTGTGTACCAGCAGCATATGCTACCAACAGCTGGTCAGTTTTTCTGTAACCTTTAGTTCTGTCCAAGTAGTAGCGCAACTGTCTGTGTATGTCCAGGGTGTGCAGAAGTTTCTCCCTTTGTTTTGTGGATTTGGAAAGAAGGTAGGCAAGTGAATAGCTTGATTTAATGAAACCCTGGATACCACCTTTGGCATAAATGTAGGATTGGTTCTCAATGAAACTCTGTCCTGATGAAAAATAAGAAATGGCTGTACTGCCATAAGGGCCTGTAACTCAGATACTCTTCTTGCTGAGGTTATGGCCAGAAGGAAAGCAGTCTTCCAAGACAGGAACTGTAGTTCTGCAGATGCTGCTGGTTCAAAGGGAGGCAGTGTTAGTTTTTCCAACACGAAGTTAAGGTCCCAAGTAGGTAGAGGTGGTTTCCTTGGAGGATTGATGTTTTTGATTCCTCTTAGAAACTGTCTTAGGAGAGGATGAGAGAAGACAGGTGGATCAGTATTGTACTCTGCTGAAATTGCTGAAGCATGAATTTTAATGGAAGAGTAAGACAGACCATTGTGGAACATTTCTGCCAAGTATTCCAGGATATGTGCCATGTTCATCACTGCCACATCTAAGCCCTTTGTGGTGTTCCAAATGTGAAATCTTTTCCATTTTGCTGAATATGCCTTTCTTGTGGAAGGCCGGCGAGCTTCCATAATAATGTCTTTCACTCTCTGGGATAGCTTGTCCTGAGGAGGAGTCAAGGTATTTTCCAGGCTGTTAGTTGCAAGGTTTTCAGGTTGGAATGCAGAGTTTTGTAATTGTGCTGTGTCAGTAGAAGTGGCCATAGAGGAAGAGGCCATGGTTTCGTGCGTGACATGCTCTTTAACAGTGGGTACCAGTGCTGCCTTGGCCAGTCCGGAGCTATCAAAATCACTTTTGGCTGCTCTGTCCTGATCTTCAGTAAAACCTTGGTCATTAATGGGAGAGGTGGAAATGCATACACTGTTAGAGTTCTCCAGCTGAAAGAGAGGGCATCCACTTTCCATGCTTGTGGGTGGTATGTCCTTGAGCAGAATTTCTTCAGTTGATGATTGTGGGGGGAGGCAAAAAGATCGGCCTCCCCCATGATTGTGTTATCTGTAGAAAGATGTCTGGGTGCAGCATCCATTCGTGTGCATCCATGATATTTCTGCTTAAGCTGTCCGCCAGTATATTGTCTTTCCCTGGCACAAACTGGGATTGTAGCTGTATATTGAGTTTCAAGGAAAGTTCCCATAGATTCATTGCCAGCCTGCAAAGAGGATAGAAATGGGTGCCTCCTTGCTTGTTTATGTACCACATAACCGTGGTGTTGTCTGTCCTTATTAGCAGATGGCCATGATGCAGAAAGGGTTTGAAGGCTTCGACTGCATGTATCACTGCCAGCATTTCCTTTTGGTTTATGTGCATGCGTAGCTCTTTTTGTGACCATAGACCTTGAATGCATCTGCCCTCCATGTGCGCTCCCCATCAGTGGTCTGAAGCGTCTGTTGTAATGGTTTGGCTGGCTATTGGTTTGCTGAAAGGCAGACCCCTGTTTGACTGGCTTGCTTGAGCCCACCACAGAAATTCCTTTTGAAGGCATGGAATGAGTGGTATCAAAGTTTCCAGGCTGTGACTGTGCTGAGTCCATAAACTCCTTAGGTACCATTGTAGTTTCCTCATATATAGTCTTGCTTGCGGAATCAGAAGGATGCAAGAAGCCATATAACCCAGGGCCTGCAGGATTTTCCTTGCAGTCAGCTGGGTTTGTCTTGTCAGATTTTTGAAGTAATCTGGTAGTTGACTTTGTTTTTCTTCTGTGAGGAAGGCCATTTGGGTGGTTGTATCTAGATCTGCACCCAGAAAGGTTATTCTTTGGGATGGAACAAGTCTTGATTTGTGAAAGTTGACTGTATATCCCAAGGCCTGAAATAAGTGGATGGCATAATTCAAGTGTTTTACCAAAGTTTGTTGGCTGTCCGCTTGTATAAGGCAGTCGTCCAGATATGGGTATATTTGAATCCCCTGAAGTCTGCAGTGTGCAATTACTGATGCCAGGCATTTCGGGAATACTCTGGGCGCAGTAGATAAGCCAAAGGGCAATGCTGAGAATTGATAATGCTCTGACCCTGCAAGAAATCTGAGGTGTCTTCTGCAACTTTGTCTGATAGGGACATGCAGGTATGCCTCCTTGAGGTCTAGAGTTATCAGTCAAGACCCCTTGCCCAGCATGGAAAGGAGCTGCTGTAGAGTCAGCATTTTGAACTTTGGCACAATGAGATAAGTATTCAGTGCGGACAAGTCGAGAATAGGCCTCCATTGTTTTTCTTTTCTTGGAACAAGGAATAGTCTGGAATAAAATCCTTGGCCTTGTTCTGAGAGGAACCTTTTCTATAGCTTTCATTTGCATTAAGCTGGAAATTTGTTTCAAAGCCTCTGCCCTTTGATTCGGTGGCAGGTCTGGCATGCCCTTTCTTTTTGGTAATGTGTGGAAATGAAACCTGTATCCTTTGTCTATTATTTGTAGTGTCCATTTGTCCCTTGTAATACTGTGCCAATTTTCTGAGAATAAAGAAAGCTTTCCGCCCAAAGGTGCTTCCAATTGAGCCCTGGTTGGCGGTGTCAAAGTAAAGTCATTGAGCCTGTCCTTGTGCAGCAGTGGAAGGTCCTGCATTACCTCTCTGGTTGGGAGGCTGCCATTGACGTCCTCTGTAGGAGCCTCTAGCTTGCCCTCTACCTCTGGCACGCCTGTTCTTGCCTCTCTGAAATCTCTCTGTGTCTGGAAAGAACCAATTCTTGGAAGGCCAATTCCTGCTGAATCTTGGTGGTTGTACTTGGAGAAAATCTTTGACTGTTTGTACGGATTTTGCCTTTTCTTCAAATTTCTTTAGGACCTCCTGAGCCGTGGAGCCAAATAACTTTTGCTTTTCCAGAGGAGCATCCAGCAGCTTTGCTTTAACATGGTCTGGCAGAGATTGTTCCTTCAGCCAAGCTTGCCTATGTATGACTGCGCCAGTCATAGCTGACCTACATGAAGCTTCCAATGCATCATAACCACATTGCAAGAAATGGTTGCTAACCTGTTGTGAGTTATGTACCAGATCCTGAAGTGACTTGCGGTCTAGGGGGTCAGGTGAAGACAGTTTTTTTATGCAATTCATCTAACAAATACTCTTGGTACTGTATCATATGAAATTGACAATTTAATGCCCTCATAGAAAGAGTAGCAGAAGTATACACTTTTTTACCCCATCTCTAAAGCTCTGGACTCCCTTTCAGAGGGAGAGGATTTTTAGCAGTGGCAGCTGCAACCCCTTTAGGGCCCTGGGAAATAGTTTCTGGATCAGCAGAGTGGGCCTTGTAAAGGTAAAGATGCGAGTCCCGGACCCTGTAGTACCTATCGGGTTTGGCAGGAGCCGGAGGGAGAGAATCAGGGGTTGTGCTAGAGTCAGAGTACACATCATCAATGACATTCAAAACAGGAGGAATAGCTAAAGATCTATGCTGAGGCAAATGTAAAAAGGTCCTTAATCTTTTCCTGGAATCAGAGAATTCCTGGCCCTGCCATTGGAAATGCTCTCTCATGCTGTGTAGTGTCTCCCCAAAGGAAAACTCTTCAGGAGGGGAGGCAGAGGGAATAGATTCCTCTGCATCAGAATCCTCGTAGGCCGAAAAAGCCTCCTCCTGGTGGTCCGAGAGAGTAGAGCCATCAGAGGCCTCATCTGAGGAGTGGGGATCAGAGGGCTCAACCCTGGGCCTTTTGTCTGGAGGAGGTTGAGAGCCCCTGTCCGGATGAGGTAGAGAGCCCCTAATTAAGGAGATAAGATCCTCTGCTAAGCTTAGAATCAGTGAACCAGTAGAGGGTCCCTGAGGGATAACCTTGGGAGGCAAAGCTTTTGAGAGTTTAGCAGCTTTAGCCCTGGAGAATGCCTTAATGGACATGGATGCAGGAGGCCTGGCTGCACCACGTGCTGGTGTAGATTTGTCTAAAGGAATGGTGTCAGAAGGTTCCAGGACACCAGTTTCTGTTGGAAATTCAATAACAGACTCAGCCGGGGCCTCCGGGACCGAGGTAGTCGGTTGAGCGGTTTCGGTAATTGGAAGTACCAAGGACTCTGTTTCAGCCGAGACCGAGACACTCGCGGTAGGCCTAGCCGTGGTTTCAGACGAAACCGAGGCCCGCGTGTGTCGGTCCTTGTCCTTCCGTTTCTTAACTAAATGAGAAGTCGGAGCCTCCGACGGCATCTTATACGAAAAACTAGCCCCAAAAAATTCCTCTGCAAACTCCGCCCGACGTCTAAGAGTGCGTCGGTTGAAGGAAGCACAGGCTGAACAGGCCGAGACGTCGTGGTCTGGGCCTAGGCAGGGGAGGCAGTAAGAGTGGAAATCCTTATGAGGTATTTGTTTCTCACAAGTTAAACAATTATTAACTTTATCTGACATCGGCTGAGGCAAGAAAGAGTCCCCAACGGGGTACTTAGCTTTTTGAAGTCCTCGGTAGCTGAATTACAGGAGCTGACCGAACGGCACTTGCGAAATGCTTCTGCTTCGGGCACCACGCGGCAAGAAAGACTGAGGAAGATGGCGTCAGCTGATGCTTTTATACCCCAGGCGCTCTGACGTCGGGGAAAGTGCGACATCAGTCGACGCCGGACCCAGACTTTGGAATCCGGCCAACCGAAGGGCTGCCTGAGGCAGGACAACCCATATGTGATGACTGCAGATGCATCCTTGAAGGACATCTGCACCTACCCCTATGGGCTTCAAGATTTTGGCTAAAACTTTATCCACCCACTTACAGCTTTTTTAGGTAATGCCAAAGTGCCAAACCTACCGACATAACAAATAAAAACACAAACTAACCCAAAAGTGTTACTGCTCAATGCTAGGAACTTCAACAAGAAATTCCACATGCTACAAACCCTCCTCACTCTGGAGGATATCAACATCTGTGCCATTACCAAGACAGGATTTAAAGTTGCAGACATTACTACAACAGCACAAGGCCACAGTACCTTCACACATTTAGACCATCATCACAGACGGGGACTAAAGGTGGAAGTGTCTCAATCTAGATTAGCAACAAATACACCTCAATGTCAGAATGGTGCTCTGGGGTTCGTCCACATGCAAAATCATCCTAGCCATAGTCCTTTACCATACCTTAGCAAGCTATAAGTCACCATCTATGTCACAAGAATCCCACAAATTTTATCTAGATTTACTGGAGGCACTATCCATCAGACAAAACACTCTATTCATGGTAGACTAATTGTCCTAGACTGGGAAGCATGCACTGCCTCCAACTTACAGACACATTGGCTCCTGTACTTTATTAACACAAACACCCTTGCACAGGTAATGCACACTCCACCCAGAAGTTCAAACATACTAGACCCAATCCTCACAAACACCCTTGCACAGGTAATGCACACTCCACCCAGAAGTTCAAGCATACTAGACCCAATCATCACCAATATGGAACAGTGTTGCACACCCAAATCCCACCCCCATTTCACAGCCTCACTGATTAGAACAGATCACAAAGCGGCCTCTTTCAAAATAAAAATTAACTTAAGACTGAGTTTTCTAACAGGATATATAACAAAAAGAAAAAAAAAAGTCGTACAGCACCCCCAACACCCAACTATTAACAGGAAGCAAGTTATGTCGGCGCTTGCTAAGGCTAAAAAGACAGCCTCAATGGGGCCAGATATCTTGGGTTGTCTCCTAAATAGCCTGAAACATGACCTATCAGGACCACTTAAGTCACTTTTCAACCACTGCTTCAAAAGAGGCCAAGTACTAAGAGAATGAAGGACAGCAACAGTCATCTCCCTTCACAAGGGTGGACCATCAACTGACTCTGGAAACTACAGGTCTATTAGTCTAACTAGTATAATATGTAAAGCCATGGAACAAATTATCATAAAAATGAGCAGCAAAGACAATGGCAACCTACAAACATTGGACCCATCCCAGTTTGTTTTTTTTTTTTTTTTTCAGGAGAAGGTCATGCCTACTCAACCTGGTATACTTTATTGAGAAGGCAACCAAGGCAATGGACGAAGGGAAAATGGTGCAGACCATGTACCTAGATGTGGATAAAACATTCAATATAATACTCCACTCAGGCACTGTACACAAACTCACTGAACTAGGCATAAATCCATACATAACTTGATGGACCGCCGCCTGGCTCACAAGCAGGACACAAGAAACCAGGTTTGGTGAGGCTACCTCCATCAAAAGGTAGGTCACCAGCAGAGTACCACAAGGTTCCAAGCTGGGCCTGCTCCTGCTTGGCATCTACTTCTCGGAGGTCAAAGCTAATATCAAGGGCCTCTGATTCAACAAGATCGCAGATGACTGCAAATTGGGAGCCATCATAAATCCCCCACATGACACTAACTTCTTGCAGGAAGGTCTGACACAGACAAAATGACTGGTGCCAAAGCCACACAAAATAACTGCTGCCAAAGCCACAAATTAAAACTCAAAGCAAATCATTCCACTGATAAGACACTCTTTAACAGTTGACCTGGTAGTCAAGAGATCTGGGAACATATGTAGACCGTGATCTGGCCTTTGATCAACATATAGCCAAGGTGGTAAGAAAATCATTCTAGTTGCCCAACTAATAAGTAAGGGTATGACATCCAGGTCCAAGGAAGTTAGAGTACCACTCTACTCCGCCTTTTGTCAGACCGATCATGGAGTACGATACCCACTCTGGCATGTACCTGACTAGGCATATGCAATAGTTGGGAACTCCCAGAGAGGGTCCTCATCAAAAGACTATAAAAGATATTAACACACTATCCTAAACAAATCTTCTTAGAGCCTTGCCTCTATACTCTTGTCTCCTACAGTTTACTGAGAGGGAATCTGCATTTAGCATACAAGGCATCCTTGGTTCCAGCTCAGATACAGCTTTTACACATCCACAAAATGAAGAGCACCATAAACACTAGATCCAGGATTTAAACTTTCTTTGTGACAAACAGGACATGCTGGCAAGACACATATGTCTCAAAGGATCTCCATGCTCTGGAATAGGCTCCCCAGCCATGTGAAGCAGAATCCATCCCAAACTCTATTCAGACATAACGATTTATTTTCCAATAGTCAAGGTTAAGTTCATCCCGAGCTGGCCCCTGCATCTCTTATAGGCAGAGACCAAAAGTAAACTTCCCATAAAACACTGGATGGGAAATCATAAATTTACCCTCAGGCTGGCCCCATGACTCCTGTAGACAGAGGCAAACAGTAAACATTCCCCAACATACATGCCCCCCTCCCCATATAACTTTTTGGCAATCCCCTAATTAACATACCCTCCTACCATGCTCCTTCAATTTAGGTACCCATGTTACAAAAACTGACATAATTGGATTGGGATTCTGCAGCTAGGCTTATAAAGACCCTGGTGGTAGTCAGCCTAGTATATACCCATGAGCCTGACATTTCAAAATTCTGATCATCAAACCTGCAGAAGCATACACATTTTCCCCATACTTAACATTCCCATCCTTATCAGAAAGAGTAGGATTAGAATTAATGAAATGGTGGGTCAGGTTGGGGAAGAATATACAAAAACTTAAGAATGAAGAACGTTATACATCCTAAGGGCAGTGGCCAACTATCACAAAAACTGCATGCAGTAACAGACACATCCTCCAAAGCTGACAGAAATGGATGAATAGGTGAATGTTCTGGAAACTCCTTCTCTTAACAGCTCATAGTACTTATGGGAGATTGAGAAATGTTTCATTCTGGAAACATGTCTCAAAGAAATATAAACCTACACAAAGAAAAATCAGAAGCAAAGCTCTCTTCTGAATCTTAACTAAAAAATCTGAGGAGAAAGTCTTGTATCCGATTCTTCATCTTCTTATCCAGATTCATTGGTTTGTACTAAGCTATTGGCCCTAGGGCCTATACAAGCCTAGCCATAACAATTCCCTGGATATTTCTTCCCACAATATTTACTTCTCTGGACCCCTGTCTAGCAGGGCGACTGACATGATCCCCGGGGTGAATTTCCCATCTCCCATCCAATCATCA
>NC_056735.1:273963617-274053617 GCF_019279795.1 Protopterus annectens | reverse complement strand
CTTGCCATTAAATCTTCAGATATTTTGACTGGTTATGAAACAAAACATTTCTTTGTACACAGACACAGAGAATAACTTTGATTAAATCTTTTTCAAAATATTTGTGGCTTCTTGGAAATGCAGGAACTATATTTAAAAAGATTAATAATGACATAAAATGATGAGAGAAAAAAAAAACATAGAACAAATCATTTGTTTTTTAGTCTCTTCTTCTTCCCTGAAGTCTTCCACGAAGTTTCAGTTGCCAGTCTCTTTAATGAAGGACTAGCCCATTCCATTTCCTCTATTTTATCCAAAATCTTATTTTTTTTGATAAACAGTAAAGCAGAGTCTAAGTCATCAAAAATTTTAGGACCATCAGGAAGGAAGATTTTAAGCTTGGCAGGAAACAGAAGGTATGTTTCAAACTGCTTTTTTAAGCTCCCTTATTAGTGGCAGAAAAACTTTTCTTTTAGCTATTACCATGGAAGAATAGTCATTGTCAAAACGCACAGTTGTCTCATTAATCTTAACAGGAGCTTTAGCCCAAGCAGATTTAAGAACCATCTCTTTATCAAAAGATGATAGAAATCTAACTATAACTGATCTAGGATAGTTTTTGTTAGAGTTAGTATTAGCTATAGATCTATGTGCTCTTCGATACCAAAGAGAATGCTTCTGGTAAGTCTAAAGTTTTAGGGAGCCATGTTGTTAAAAAGAAGTAATATTGTTACCTTCAATATTTTCTGGCAGTCCAAAAATCCTAATGTTATTAGCCTAGATCTATTTTCCAGGTCATCCAGCTTTGTTTGTAAATGTGTATTTTGTTTCAGCAGAAACTCAATGTTGATTTCCTCTTCTTGGATTCTATTTTCCATGTCATTCACAGCTTCTTCTATGCCTGTCATCTGGATCTTCTGTTGTTGCAGGTCTATATGTAACAAGTCTATTTGTTTTGTAGTTTTGTCTATGAAGGTGTCTATTTTAGTATCCATTTTATCCATCTTAGCAGTAAGTTGCTGGATTATAATTATCAGAGACTGAAGTTCTTTCTTGATGCTGGAGTCTTGAGAATTTGTCTTACTGGAACTCATTTCAGACTGATAAACTGACAGGAAAATTTCCAAAGTGATTTCTGACAGGAATATTGTTAAGATTTCCTTTCTTTTTTAGATATAGTTCAAGAACTATATAAAACAAACATATTTAGAAAGAAAATTACTTCAAAATTAATTTTTTAAGTAATTAATTCCTGTCAGTGTAATGAAATTGGTGGAGCTGAAGAAATCTGCTGCTATCCTGTGTTCATCCTTGGCCACACCCCCTAGGCCATTTCTGATGCTAGTCACAGGGTGTGTTTGTCCTTCGACACACATTGTAACTGGAGTTTGCCATGACATATGTCATGGTTAGTATACTGTGCCTCCGTCTACCTCTGACATAACAGTGATACCCAGGGTTAGCCTACCATCTCCCATCCACTCATCAGGATTCCTCTTGAGGGGTGTTAATAGGTGACTCTCTGGCTGACCTGTACCGGGAGTTTACTGAAGAGTGGGGGTGCCTTCTGTGTTATGGATCATTCTGTACAGCTTGTCCTATGTATGTCAGTGCTGGGGTTCAGGTCTCTCATGTGCATAGCTCACTGCCATTTAGATTGTACAAGGTGCAGCATGTTCATTGATTCCAGATTGGACATGGCTTTATACATCAGGCACAGCTTGCCTGTAGCTGGGCAGTATGGCAGTGTGTGGGGCTGCAGTTTGTTTACTCAGGAAACACATGGCATCTGTTCATGCTCTTTGCTACTCCTGGTGGGGTACTGTTGTGGACTTTACAGTTGATGGAGGTGTCTGCTGAGGTATATCCCACAGGGGCTATTGTAGTCAATTGTGACACTGATGGAGGATGACTGCAGAGCCACAGTGACCTCCCCTTATCTACATCTGCCAACCTTCATGTTTGGGTGGGTATATAGTATATTTCTGCGAACACTACAGCCACATGTTTGTCCAGTGCAGGATATCTATCACCTTTTGTCCCCAGGTCTCTCATTACATGTTAGGTAAGTAATGGGTTAACACCTGTGTGGTAATTTGTGGGCACTTACTGTATATCCACGGTGGTTGTCTATACACTGTTCTGCAATTAGCTTGCTGACATGGCTATGGCTCCAGTTGTCTGTTTGTAGGTGGCCCTTTTGTGGGTTGCTTATGTCAGCTGGGGGTCGGATATGGTGGGCTGTTTGTACTCCTCTGCATACATGTTCAGTCACAGTCCTTCCATGTTGGCCTATACCTATGGGACATATATACAGAACGGGGGGGGGACAGGACCAGGCCTTGTGGGATGCCACTCATATCTGCTTTGTAGTCTGACATGGATGCGGCATGTCTGACCATGTCAGTTCTGTCCTTGGTCTGGTTTGCAACCCCTCTACAGACATAGGGGTATATATTTAAGCTGGTGAACATATCCATACTGAACTCGTAGGGTATTGTCTATAAGCATATGCACGGTCCAGCTATGCTGTGTGGACCACATTGCCCTCATCAATGACCTTAATGACTGCTTCAAATGGGTCAAACATGTTTAGGGGCAGGATCTGCAGTTATGACAGCCACACTGTGTAGGGTCCAGTATCAGTAGGCCCACAATAGCTTTCTGTCTGCGGTACATACTGATTCTTTCCATAGCTGTGCAGACCAAGCTTGTCAGGATCCTGGGGTGGTAGTTTGCAGTATCCATTCAGTCAACACCTTTGTTGTGAAGGACCACTGTTGTTGTACACTGCTCTTTGGGTACATATCCTGTCGTAAGGCTGACATTGGGCAGTAGTGTGATTTGGCATTCCATTATTCTTGGAGTCCATGTTGGCCTCAGCCCAGGACACCATCACATACCTTTGCTGCTGTGTGTTTTGCTTTGCAGATGATGGCTGTTACCTCAGCATCTGCAATGTCAGGGGACCAGCAGTCTGCTGGGATAGATATTTTGCATTCTGGGGGGGGGGGGGTGTTTGCACTGCACCTGTCAGGTTGTATGTTGGCAATATGTGTGTGTGTTTGGTATGTTGTTTGTAATATCTGTGTGATTCGGAGCATATCTGTGGATGCCCAACATGGTTCCTACCATCAGTTAAGTAAGCCTTGTGATTATCCTTAATGTCCTGTACAATTTGTATCTTCATAGGTTCATGGGTTCATACTAGGCTATCCACCCTAGGGCATTAGTAAGCCTAGCCAGAGTGTGTGTGCCTTTCGCCGCCCCTTGCTATGTGACTATTATGGCCATTTATGACTTTCTTTACTGTGCCTCTGTCTGGTCGTGACACAGTGAATACCCCCAGTAAACATGTACGATCATCCATCCACTTGGCAATATTCCTGTTGAGGGGTGTCAGTGAGGGGCTCTGCCTAACATGGATTGGGATCCTGTTTCTGGGTGTGGGGAGCCTCTGGGTTATGTATCTGTCCCTCCAGCACATCCTATTTCATTATGTGTTGAGGCTGACATCTGTCACTCTCACAGCTCCAATGGCTTTGATTTCCTGTGGTGGAGCATGTCCATTACTCCTGTGTTGGACATGGCTTTGTACAACAGACATACAATGCCTCTGTGTAGGCGGTCTGTGACTGCATTCAGCTGCGGTGTCTACAGCCAGGCAGCATATGACATATATTTCACACCCTTTATCCTCTTGGTGGGGTAACTATGAGGTCTTCCGAACCGCTGCAGGTGTCACGTCCGGTACATCCCATATGACTCATTGTACTAGATTATGGGTCTGATAAGGGAACAGTACAGCGGCACAGTGACCTCTGTTGATGTAGATGTGAATTCTTTCGTGATACGGTGTCCAATATCGACAATCTTCCTAGCCACATTGGCATTGTGAGTGTCACATGACAGATTACTGTCGACTTGTGTCCCTAGGTCCCTGATTACTCCTTGCATACATAATGGTTTGCCACTTACGTGGTAATTTGTGTGTACCTTGTCTGGTATTTGGTGGGACATTCATACTGTCCAGTGTCTTCAGGATGTCTGGGTGGAGTTCTTGTGTGTGAGAGTGTGGTCTGTCGCATGCTACAGACTGTACAGCAGTTTTGACTACACTTAGGTGCACATGGGTGGTCTCCGCTGCTTGCTGCTTTGTGCATTGTCAGTTACCTGGCCGTATGGGTGTCTGTGCTGCATATGGACACTCCCCCTCCTTTGATGTTTTGGTCCAGGTGTTGGGGCCATAACGCATGATATGTGGTATAACCTGGTAGTGCTGGTGTGCTATCACTAGGCTTGCAGCAGGCTTCTGTCACTGCACAGACATCAATGTTCTCCATAATGGGAAGTGCCTCAGGGGCATGCATATTGCAGTTTACACATCTGGCATTGGTCAGCATTACCCTTATGATTAGCCTTATGTTTCTTACCACTTATGTTTTCTAGGGTGGTAGGTAGTCTTTTTGGCCTTGCCTACATACGGCTCTGTGGAGGTGGCAAAGGCCTTATCCAGTATCCAGACCCACAGGGGTAACAGGTGCAAGCCATCCCTGGAACAGCAGCATGGCTTGTCATGCTTGACATCTCAAGCAGACAGACATTAGACTCTCTTGGACTGACAGCTGTAACTGTGCCAGCTGTTAAACATGATTATTCTGTGTTTGTACTGTGGCATCATTCTTGGTGAGGGTTGGATGCTGCACACGGCCAGTGTCATACCGGCCTGGGGTACATACTCAGAGAGCTCATCCATGTCTCTTTTCATGTAGACCAGGGAGGTACATCTCAGGTCATTCACACCAGCATGGACATTGAGTGCATCATATTTCTGCTTGCTTTGCGGTGACCTGCGTACTTGTGTTATGTGGCATTTTGTGGCAGCCCACAGGCAGCTTACTCTACCCTTTCCCTTGTTCAGTCTGGTGAGTGGGACAGCAGTGTGTCTGCCTATACAGACACCTATTACAACTGTATCAGGCATGTTGTTTCTCCTTCTGGCCTGTGACTGTTTGGCACACCAGCTTTGTGTACTATGCATTGCATGTGCTATGTTTGGAGGTTGTGGTTGCTTGTAATCTGCTTTGGAGGCTTCCGTTGGTGTGGTGTGTTTGTAATTAGGGCCTCCGGGAATGTTTTTCTGTGTTTATGTGTTTGGTTTACAGTTGTGGTAGGTCTATGTGGGACTGGGTTTGTGGTGTATGTGGTTACCTTCTCCTCCTGACTAGTTTTGACAGTACTGAGTTGGGGGAGCTCAACCTCTGGTTTGGATACATGGTTGCATATATCACATATATTTGTATTTATTGGGGGGAGTTGTGGTTGTCTGTGTACTTGGGGTAGGTGTCACATTGCCTCTGGATTCACAGATTCTACTTGTTGTGGCTGGACTTAGTGGATTGTATGTGTGGACATATGTTATTGCCATACTACTGGTCAGTGATTACTTCCCTTTTATGTTTGCTCTATCATGTGGTAGCTTCCTCATTCTCTTGCATGGTTTGGTAATGGCTGGAGTCCAGCATGCCAGATGCCTGCATGTATGGCATTGTGTGTTGTTGTTATTTGTGATTGCATACTCCAAGCCTTCCTGGCTGTGTTCATGGAATGCCTGTATAACATGTTCTGCGGTGTGTCCCATATTCTGCACTTGCACAGGGCCTTTCGTGGATTCCACATCAGTTTGGAGGGCTGCAACCTATGCTTTACACATATTTTTCACTGTGGTATTCTGGCCAGGGACTGGGGTCGGGATGTGTATAGCCAGTGTGATTACTCTATGGTCTGGTCTTACCGGTGAAGGATACACTTCTCATCTTGCCATCCAGTACACATGTTGCTGATTATCACATCCAGTATGCTTACCCCTCTTGTGGGAGTGGTACGTTGTCCCTGGGCATTTTGGTTTATGGATTCTGGGAACTTTTCTCCGACTGTGTTGGTGCTAGTATAATGCTCCCGGTGTATGTCTGGGTATTTTCACTCAAGCAATATAATGTTGTTTTGGGGGCTTGATATATTCATGTATTCCAACATGGGCCAGGTGCAGTTCCTGGTATTAGGACAGTAGTTTGCAGCAGGCTATATACTGGGAGGCGGTTTTAGCCACTGGTATTTGACCATGGCTAATCCATGCTGCTTCTTGTTGTGGTAACAACATGGGGGTGTGGTTATCCTTGACATTTATTGCTAGTCACCCTCCTTTTGTAGCTTGTTCCATGTTTTGCGGCTGTACAGCACAGTATGAGGTGTGACCTGGTAGTGTTAGGGTGCTGATGTGAGCCTTGACCCAGTTCTCTATTACAGGACTGATATCTACATTCTCCATACTGTGTGCGTTTACACTGCACACATCTTGCTGTTTAGACTTCTGGCATTAGATAGCATTACATCTAAGTTCCTATCCCTTGTGGTACCTATGAAGGTGGGTTTGTGTTTTGAGACTTACCTATTCAGGGCATGCTGTGGGTACTGACAGCCTTTGCCAGTATTCATGGGGCATGGAATGATAGGTGCACGCCACCCCTAGCAGGTGGTGCATCATGTCATGCTCCGCATGTCTTCCCAGCCTGAAACACATTGGCTCCCCTTTGACTAAATGCATTACTTCAGCCAGTTATTGCACTTGATCATCCCATCGTCATTTTGTGGCTTCATGCTTGGTGAGGGTGGATGTTAGTCAGGGTGCTCAGGTGTGCATATAGTACATGGTGTTACATTACTTAACACATGGCATTCATGCCTCAGGTGGTGCTGCAGGGCTGCCTCTGTCGGATGCGCATATTACACTTCCCTGTACATGTTTGTGAGCAGGTCATGTCAGTTTAGGCATCCATGTTATTATTTGAGTGAGTCAGAGGGGGTATCATTCCCAGGGTTCCTACTGAGCCAGTGTATGTGCTATGCGTTGCCTCTTTGCCAAGGCCAGGGCATACTGGGCACGCCTCCTTCTGCCTACTGGGGCAGGCTCAGGTTGTTCCTCCTCTGAGTCACGCTCTGCCTGTGATGGCCTTGGCAATGGTGGGGGGCTGTTTGGCCCAGCCCTATGCTGGTCCTGCTGCAGCTGTTTTCACAAGATCATATTATGTAGCATAGCACATACCATGACAATTTGGGTACATGTAGTTGATGTGTACTGCAAGGCTCCACCAGATGTGTCCAGACACCGGAACCATGACTTGAGCAGCCCAAACACACGCTCTATTACATTACGTGTTTGTGCATGTGCCTCATTATGGCGTTCCTGTTCAGGTGTGTGTGCGTTTCTGATGGGTGTCATCAGCCACGGCTCCAGTGCGTAACCTGCATCCCCCACTATGTGTCAGTGTGGGATGTCCCCATTAGCAAATGTCTGGTACAGCTGCATCAAATGCCAGATGTGGGAATCATGGTAACTCCCAGGGCAGCCAGCACACACATTCATTATTATGCCCTGGGCATCGCACACGACCTGGCAGTTGATGGAGGGGAAGCCCTTGCGGTTAATGTAGGCCCTACCCCGCTCACCGGCTGGTGCTTTGATGCGTATGTGCATGCAGTCTATTGCACCCACTACCTCAGGGTATTCCGCTATTTGCTAGAAGAGATGCATATTGCTGGCCAATACCTCACGGGGATTGGGGAAATATACATGATCACCGACATGTGCTGATATGGCATCCAGGAACTAGTGCAGTACCCTGGAGGCTGATGCCTGTGATATCCCCATCATATCGCCAGTTGGTCTCTGGAAGGTACCTGTTGCTAGTATTCTTAGGCCAACACATACCTTGGTTTCCACTGGGATGGGTTCCCCTCTTTTGGTTCTGTGTGTGAGGCGTGGCCTGCACAGCTCAACTATTTGCTGCAGGATCTCTCTGTCCACTCTATAGCGCTCTACTATCTCCAGCTCATGTAACCCTTGGTAGGTGACCCTGGGCCTGTACACTCTTCTCCGTCTCCTCAGTGTGGGTTGTCTGGCACCATCTGCATTGTCACCACCCTCAGCAAGTCGCCTATGTCTCATTATGACAGCTATGGCAGCCCCTAACATTTCTGCTCTGAGTGAAGCTTTTTCAGTTTTCACTTCTATTAGCTTACTCCTGTCTTGCAGTGTCTCTTAAGAGAAACATCCTGCACTACTGTTTGCAGAGTTTTAAGTGCTGGGCTGGGCTACTATTCTGCCTGTGTAATTGCCTGCTTCTAATTGTTCTCACCTGCTAGCTTCAGCAGTAATCCTTGCTAGCTTCCTACTAATTCTGTTGCTTCCTTTTTCCTTTCTGTTTCCTCAGGGGGGAGCAACGTGCATACCAGCAGAAACACGCTCACAGTGGCTTACACGCGCGCACACGTGCTTACACAGTTCAGAATCTACTTATTCGGGTTAAAACATGCGCACACCCACGCAAACTGTGTTACAAGTCTGCCAACAGCCTCCTACATGCTCAGCCTGCCCTACACGTGCGTACACCAGCGCAAACAATGTTAAACATCTACCAACACGCTCCCACATGCTCAGTCTGCCTTACACGCGCGCACACTGCCCTACTCGCGCTTCATGGCGTGCACACATGCGCATGCACGCCCAGCAAGAAACTTTAGTGTAAGTAACAGTGTACACCTTCCATTTCTTGACTTTCCCACACTTATCTTGTGGCACTCCTCTTTCCCTGATCTGTGTCTGTCATCTGTCATGTTACAGTGACCTCCAATGAACTGCATTTCTTTCTACCATTCCCCCTGTGATGTCACCTATCTCCTACTCTATTCCTCCCCCTTATGTATCTCTTACACTACTCAGACTGTGCTCATTTGCTATGTGACTGTGAGATTCAGTATCCTAACCCTCATTTACATGAGATTGCCTACTAATGCTTAGTTACATTTCTTACACTCAACTTCCCCCCTTAGCAACCACTACACGGTGGCCATGTTGTTTTTGGTCTGCTGGTCCCTGCATTGTCATTCCATGTATTGCATAAAACCCACATTTGTGGGTTTATAACCTTCATTTTTATGTTTTATACAGCGCAGCCTGTTTGCGCGGGGCTGCGCTGGGTTTAAACATTGGCGCTCGCTGAAAAAAAAATTATATTTTTATTACTTTTGCATCGGGTTACCTTGCCAATGGCCACATATTTGGCCATTGGCATGCTGCCTGACACATATGCACCCTTTATTTGGAGCTGACATGGCTCCGTTAGAATTTGCAGAAACGTACTCAGTTGTCAACTGAGTACATTTCTGCAGCTAAAACGTCTCTTACACGGGCTGGTTTCTGCTTCGTGGATCGCTAATATACCTCATTTGCATACCTTTCGGCTGCAAGTGAGGTATTTAGCATGTCCACGCCCAGTCCGTGTAAGAGACGTTTTAGCTGGTCTCTTACACGGAGTTTAGGGCTGTTCCTGGATCGCGAGGCTTGCATGGAGTGTTACACGTCTCTTACACTCCGTGCAAGCCTTCGTGAATCCTGCCCATTATCTAAGTAGTGTCTCTTAGTGGATCTGTTCTCCATTGGGGCTCCGCTGTCAGCATATTCAAAATAGAAATATATATCTGCATATATACTGTCATGTATTATTGACTAGCTAAAGCTGTCACCGCCAAATCCACTCTAAAGGGGGGGAGTCTCATTTCTATAGTAAATTTGAAGGGGTCACTCAGGTAAATGTTTCATTTGCGGAATTCTGCAGCCTTGGACATATTAACGAAAGTGTCACTTGTGAAAACAGTTCATTGTGATGCTTGCATATGCCTAATTATATTATTGAAGGGATTACTTTGGCAACAGTTTCCTTTTTAGCGATTGTGCATATTTGATCATACTACTAAAATGGTTCCAATGAGGAAATGTTTCATTTCAGTCTTTGTGCATACTGGTACATTTCAAACAAGGACTTATGTGGATACATGCTTCATTACAGTGTGTGTGCATAACTAGACATATTGATGAAGGATCTTTAGGCTACATGTTTCACGTTTGTGCTTGTGGATGCTTGGACATAGCAGAGATGGTGATCACTTGTTTCATGTAACTGTTGTGGATATGAATACTTGGTAAGATTTATTTATATATATATATATATATATATATATATATATATATATATATATTTCGCACTTCTTTACCAGTGTGGTCTGACTGGGTCTATAGAACACATTTTCATGCAGAGGCCCAGTAAGAAAAGTTCAGCATAAAGTACAATGCAAATAGAATGACATGGAAAATACTTCACAGAAATAAGTTGAAATAAAATAAACTGTGTCTGAAGATGTTACAAGACATGCTATACATTTAGATAATTCTACAGAGTTAAATAGAGTTACATGGTACTCAGTTCTATTTTGTGATTTAAATAAAATTACATATTACTCCAGGATCCGTTGGGTATATGTTTGATCCTGGTATTTGTGCATACTTGGACATATTGAAGAAGGTGTAATCTATCTAAATATGCCACTGCTTATTCAAACTTATAACTGTAGTGGTTGCTGGGTTAACTATTTTATTTAGGTGTTTCAGCATAATTGGACACGTTAATGAGGGGCCGCAACAGGGTAAATGTTCCACATCTGTGCTTCTGAATGCTTGGCGTTTGAGGTTAAGGGGACATATTAAAGTACATGATCACTTATGCAAATGTTTGATTTTTGTGCTTATGAAAACTGGAACATATATCTATAGTGGGTTTTGGGGTAAAGTTTTACTATTGTCTTTTAGCATACTTGTACATGCAAAATAACTGGTCATTTTGTTAAATTTTTCATTTATGTTCCACCTGTATACTTGCACAAATTATAGAAGTTGTCTCTTGTGAAAATGGTTCATTTGTATACTGTCACATGCCTAAAGATTTCACTGAAGTGATTGCTTGGGTAATGTTGTTGTTTGTCTTTTGGCTTTTCCCCGTTAGGAGTCACCACAGCAGAACTCCGGTCCGCTAATGATTGGCAGTAGATTTTAACGAACGCCAAGGTGCCAGCTCGATGTTCAACCTTCAACGAAGGCACGCCCATTTATGCATGTCTTTAGAACGCCCAGCCAACCGTGGGGAGGACATGCAGACCCCACACAGAAGGCACTCCCCACACTCCAGCTGAGAATCGAATGGGAGAACCTCTTGCTGTGAGGCAACAAAGGCACTCCCTGCACTCCAGCCGATAATCGAATGGGAGAACCTCTTGCAGTGAGGCAACAATTCTGATTGCTTGGGTAATAACTTTTTTTTTTTTTTTTTTGACTTGAGCATTTTTCCACATAATTCCACACTTGACAACTTCAGTAATGTTTAATTTAGTATACTTTGATAAACATCTCATTTTGGTGTTTGTGCATACCAGGTCTTATTTGTGCAGGATCTATGAGATAAATGTTTCATATTTGTGGTGGATGCTTGGAAACAGCAATGAAGGGTTCATTTGGTTAATGTTTCATTATCGTGGTTATGCATACTTACACATATTACTCAAGGTTTGCTTGGGTATATGTGTCATCTTGGTAGTTTTCTCTGCTCATAGTCATTGTTTGTTGTATTTTTATGCAAAGCTTGGTGTTTCTACTTAGTAGGACATCTGAATATTGGGTTAGACAGTTAAATGTACCTCTGCATATTTCAAGATATAATTGAAGTGATTGCTGGTCCAATACCTTTATTTTAGGTATTTATGCATACTTGGACATATAAATGATGGGGTCACTTGGGTAAATGTTCCACATGCGTGCTTGTAAATGCTTGGTGTTTGGGCTTACTTGGACCTATTAGAGTAGGCAATTGCTTACTTAAAATTATGCTGTTTGCACCTGTGCAAACATGGACATAAATCATTCACCGCGGAAACCACTGTATTTATTATCTTGTGTTTCAGCACACTTGTACATAGACATTGAAGTTGTCAGTTAGGAAAAAGCTTCACTTCTACTCATCTGCAGACTTAGACCAAGTACTGAAGGTGTCACTTGGGAAATTGGTTCATTGCGATGCTTGCATATACCTGAACATAATAATGAAATCATTGCTTAGGAATATCTTGCTTTGCTAATGCTTATGTGCATTTGGACATATTACTAAAGAGGCCGCTTGGGGAAATGTTTCATTTCGGTACATGTGCATCATTGGACATTACTGTAGGGGTCATGTGGAATAATGTCTCATTCCCATATCATAGTCATCCTTGTGGTAATTGTTTCACGTTTGTGCTGTTGTATGCTTGGCCACAGTAATGATGATGGTCACCTGGTGAAATGTTTCTCATTTGTAGCTGTGCATGCTTGGACATAGTAATGAAGGGGTCACATGGCTAAATGCTTCTCATTTGGCCATGTACAAGCTTGTTGTTTTGGTCGCTTACTTATGTTTTATTTTGGAGCTTTGGCAAATGTTTTAATTTTGTGTTTCAGAATACTTGAACTTATGAGTTGAGAATTGACCTTGAATAAATCTTTCATTTATGTGTTTCTGTATAATTGGATGGATTCATACTGGTGTAACTTCAGAGAATGGGTCAATTTGATGCTTTCACATGACTAAACATTGTAATAAAGAGACTGCTTGGGTAACTGTACCACTGCAAGTACTAGTGCATGTCAGGACATAACACTGAAAAGGTTGCTTGATGAATTGTTTCATTCCAGTACTTGTTTATACAGTAAACTCTTGGTTAACTGGCACCCATGGAGATTGGCAGATGCCAGACAACTGTACTTTCTGTTTGCTTGAGAGCTACTATTAAAAATAGGCCTGACTAATACTGACCCATATACTATTTGTTTGGTTTGATGTTCTTAGGTTGGGGAGAGTGGTAATTTATTCCTATCTTCCTTTTTAAAACTATAAAAACGCAAGGTATGTTTCTGAGGGAGGGTCAAAGTGCAACACATGAAACTATACAGTATTTCTTCAACTGTTTTTTTTTTTTTTTTTCGGTTGCTTGACTTCCAGTTAACTGAGTGTCTACTGTATATGGTGATATTAATGAAGGGGTCGCCTGGGGAAATGCATCATTCTTAAATTGTATGCATACTGGGATGATATCCAAGAAGGGGTTGATATAAAAAAATAATCAAATGGTGTGTCAGGGTAGTCGTTTTGCATATATGCTCATACTGATGTAATGATTAGTGTCCATATTAATTTATTTTATGACATTGCAGTGACTATTCATAACTAAGACAATAATTATGATGTTGCCAATAGAAATCATTTGGTTTTGTGTCCGGTAATTGATTTGTGCTTAATTATGGAAAAGTTTGCAAGGAATAGCTACTTACATAATGGTCCTTTCTTACAGCCTGATAGACATTGATTTTCTGATTGCATAGTCAGCATTTACTGAGATCAATTGATGGCTTGCCCATGTAGGTGGTGATGAAGTCTTAGGTTCTCTATTCTTATTGCACATAGCCTGTAATATTGAATGTCATTGGCAGGGTGTTTTACAGCTACCATTTCAGGTCTGCCAATAGTCAAGAGGTAATGTTGGCTGTCACAAGAATGTGCTGATCTCAACCTTGCTTAATGCCTTGTCTACTTGTACATGAGACAGTTTGAGGCTGCATACACAGGAATACCAATATTAGTGTAAATTTGGCTTGTGGGTGAGCATGGAATGTCGGGCTATAGGGGTATCAACCATGACTGCCTGCTAGAAAAATGTGCAGGGGCTCTTTGTATCAGTGGGTATTGTCCGACAGCATTAGCTCTGAGCATTTGTGGAGTATGGAAAAATACTTGTACTGGCTGGTATACAGTATACTTCTGTAATTTGAAGGCAGGTGTGTGTGTGTGTGTGTGTGTGTGTGTGTGTGTGTGTGTGTGTGTGTGTGTGTGTGTGTGTGTGTGTGTGTGTGTTATGTATGTAGGAATGCATGCAAATAGATTTTTTCTTTTGTATTTAGATAAATATCGATACATACATAGCTATATACTCCGATATAGAAATTTACCATTCTATACATACGCAGAGTTACATAGAGAAATGTTCATATGGGAAGATAGTATAGCTGGAGACATAGCTATATCACTAAATTAATCATTGTCTTTGTGTTAGTGTTAATTAGAGAATAGAGAAATGTTCATATGGGAAGATAGTATAGCTGGAGACATAGCTATATCACTAAATTAATCATTGTCTTCGTGTTAGTGTTAACCTACTAAGGACTCTAAATAACTTATGTCAACCTCAATGTAACAATGTCCTGTAATTTGTTTTGACTATTACTGTATATTGTAATCTTTGTCACTGCTAATGCTTGGAGCTTTTCTCCCCCGGCCTCTACTGAAAATGGACATATATCCAGTTAGACTAGCCCAGTCAACAAATGTAAAATAAAAATAAAAAAAAAAAATAATAATAATGGTGTGTGTGTGTGTGTGTGTGTGTGTGTGTGTGTGTGTGTGTGTGTGTGTGTGTGTGTGTGCGCGCGCGCGGGCTCGTGTGTGTGTTTTTTTGCAGAATAATTAAGTAAATACATATTTGCTATTTCTGTTTACTGTCCTTGTGCAGCAACAGTGTTTGGTAGTGACTGATGGATGTGCATATTTTACCACTGTCCCTTGAATTGTATTACCTGTATTATTTGCCTTCCATTTTTGCCATGTTCTTGTACATCTTGATACCATATAAATAAATGATGTGTATATCATTTTTCAAAATGATTCATTTAGGTAGTTGTGCATCATTAGGCATATTAGAGTAGGGTTCACTTGCATTAATGTTTCCTTTTGGTGTTCGTGCCTAGCTGGACTTATTATTGAAGAATCCTTAGAGTAAATTCTTCACTTCCTCTGGACCAGTTTTCATCATGATTTTTCTTCCTTTGATGTAAGATGAATTCAAAGAGATCAGGAAGCACGTTTAGGACACTGTGGAGGGTCATGGCTACCTGAGTCAGAACTGCCAATCCATTACTATTTGACAAACCTGTTCTTCCGTTGTCTGTTTCAAAAATCAAGCAAACACATTAACATAGGAGTCCCAATTTCTGCATTTGCCTTTCATATGAAATAACTCACATTTCCTTGGCTGTCTCTCCTTTCCAATCATAAGCAATCATGGCCATTGTTATTCAGTCTGCTGGACATATTTCTTTTGTGCTGCCTGGTGAAATAATGAGGTGTCAACACAACTTCAGATGTAGTTGTGTTGTGCTGCCCTTTATTTACATTTAGAGCAAATATCTTAACAGATTGTCTTCCATTCAGTCTTATGTTGTGTTTTGCATTTTAATGCAAAGGAGGAGAGCTCAACTGCTATCAGTAATTTTTTTCTTCTCCACAGGACACTTTCCATTGTAGTATGACACTGCCTTTGCATATCCTTGTGCTCACTCCCTGCATCTTTGTTAGTAGACTAATTTGTTGTGCCTTGCAGAATATAGGAGTCCTGCAGAGCATGCTCAATGTGGCCTTCTAACATTTCTATAATGCAATCATCATTAGTTTCATTTTTCTGTTTATATACTTAGTAGTTATTCAGATTATATATCTATATCTGTGTATCTATATAAAATAATATAGTATGTATATATATATATATATATATATATATATATATATATATATATATATATATATATATATATACACACACACATATATATATATATATATATAAACAGTCATTACTATTCCAACCTCAATTTCTGCTACCTGTCCTAGCACATAGGCAGATGTCCGTTCCCTACTCAAGTACTCAGACCCATATTTTACATGGGCTACCCATCTGCACTGTCAGCTAGTACCCTGTTTTACCCTTGTTATCTGTCTAGCAACTACTAATGTGTACTGTTACTAAAAGTGATCTAACATGACCTCTGCTTCCTCATTCATCATCACTAACTACAAATGCAACTCTATAAGTAAAGACTTCCTCAGTCTTCATCCAAATACAAGCAACAGGGCACTCAGAGTAAAACTGGTTTTGATCTCCCCAACATGTTATATGTTACAGGAGTGACTGGTGACAAATGTCGCTTCTACTACCTCTGTACCATTTTGCAAGTTAGTACTGTAATTTTTATTCCCAAATAAGTATCTTCACTAATACATTAAGATGTTTGCATGTATAGGCTGTAATGAAATGTGTAATTTACGTCTCTCTCAATATCTAAGTTATGTCTCTACAGGGATCTGTACTCCATTGGGGCTCCATTGTCAAAGTTTATCTGCCCGGTCAAACATTCCCAATAAGCATTGTCAAAATGTTCAACGTGTGTGTGTGTGTGTGTGTGTGTGTGTGTGTGTGTGTGTGTGTGTGTGTATATATATATATATATATATATATATATATATATATATATATAATATTTTGTGTATATACATTACTATATTATTTGTATGTGTATATATTTCGATACAGATATTTATTTATTTATTTATTTTATTTATTTTATTTTATATTTGTTTACCGGGATAGTCCGACTGGATACATGTCCATTTTCAGCGGAGGCCCGGGGAGAAAAGCTCCACAAAGACAAACTTACATAGATTACACAGAAGTTAGCAAACAATTATAAAAACAGTGATTATATACAATGGGTTAGTAGTGATTCCCTAGTAGGGACTCACAATTGTCATGAACAGAGAATTAAAAGTAAGAGACATAAGATTGGAAGCACAGCTTCGTGATGTAGTTACAAGTTATGATAATTGCAGAATATGCTTTTAGTTTATAACTTAATCAGGGTTGGTACATGGGCATAGCCAATTCACTTTGAGATACTGTTTGAGGTTTTTTTTAAGAGACTTTTGGAGGATTGTAGGGTTATATAGTTTGGCAACAAATTCCAGGTTTTGCCAATGAAGTTGGCAAACAGGGATTCACCAGCAGAGTTATTAGCTTTGTGGGTTTGAACCAGTAGTTTATCGGCTGACCATAGGGATCTTAGATTGCTATATGGCTTAATAATATTTTTAAGTGAGGGGGTATCCTCAGGGTGGTACAAAATTTTGTGCGCTATTAAGAGTTGATTGAATTGAATTAAGCTGGGCAGTTCTAGCCACTCTAGTTCTTTATGGTTTTGGCAGTGGTGGGTTCTATAGGTGGAGCCAGTGGCGAATCTGGCAATATGATTGTAGCTATGAGACAGCTTACCTAGTTCGGATTTGTTGAGGTTTGAGAGTACAGGCGAGGCATATAAGAGAGTAGAGAGTAGGTGTGATTGGGCGACTGCAGTCCTAGCCAGTGGGGTTAAAAATGTCTTGTTTCTATACAGTGATCCAAGCTTCTTATTGATGCTCTGTATGGTTTTGTTGACCTGATTATTGTCTATGATAACCCCTAGCAGTTTGGTGTGATTATCTGGGGAAATAGTGGTACCATTGTTAGATGTGACAGAGAATGAAAGTGTGGTGGATCTACTAGTGGGAGAGAAGAGTAGAAGTTTAGTTTTATTGGGGTTCAGAAGTAGGCATTAATTGGTGAGCCAGTTCTCGGTAGTGTTAAATGTATTTTGGGTTAAGATTGGCAATTCGGATGGGGAGGTGGCTGAGCAGATGAGAGTGGAATCATCTGCGTATTGGATGCAGGTGGCTTTAGGGATAGCAGTGTGGAGGTTGTTGATAAAAATAGAGAAAAGTAGTGGACCTAGTATGGACCCTTGAGGGACACCAAGTGTGAGAGGTAACTGGCTGGAGAGTTTGCCATAGTACTGCCTGCTGTCTACCAGTCAGGTAGGACTGGAACCACTGGATAGCAGGCTTGTTGAGGGAAATAGATTTTAGTGAAAGAATAAGAAGTTCATGGTTGACCATGTCAAAGGTTTTGATAGGTCAAGAAAAAGGGCAGAGGTTAGCCTATTGTCATTCCTGTTTTGGTTTATGGCAATAGTAATGGAAAGGAGGGCTGAGGTGGTCCTGTGGTATGGCCTGAAACCATGCTGGGAGTCGGATAGTAAGTTATTCTGTGAAAGGTATTACATTAGTTGCTTGTGTACACATTTCTCCATTATTCTGGCTAGTGGGGGAAAGAATGGCAATGGGTTTATAGTTGGATATGTCTGAGGAGCTACCGCCTTTATGGAGTGGGATGATGTGAGATATTTTCCAGAGGGAGGGGATAGCATTTTCAGATAAGGTTCTGTTGATGAGGATAGATATGGGATATGCAATGGCATCTGCAGCTATTTGCAGGTACTCTGCAGGTAGGAGGTCAGCAGCGAGGGTGGTAGGTTTTAGATTTTGTAGAAGTGTTTTGATAAAAGTAATGGATATTGGTTGGAAGCCAAATTCCGGGTGATTATTAGGTAGATTTGGCATGTGGTTTAAGTTAGAGGGGGTTAGTTGATTTGCTAGGGATTGGATTGTTTCAGTGAAAAAGTTATTAAAGGAGCTAGTTATTGTCTCTGGGGAACTATGTGTGTAGTTAGCCAGGGTTGGGGTGTTGGAGTGACCTGGACAAAGTAGTTGATTTAAGCCTGCCTAGAACTTTTGAGGGTTGTTGTGGTGTTTTTGTAGAAGATTTTGGTAGAAGCTTTTTTTATCCAGTAAAATAGATTTTTTTTTGTATCATTCCTGAGTTGACGATATTTTAGATGATCAAGTGGGGCTTTGGTTGTTCTCAAGCTGGCCCATGCTCTGTTTCTAGTTTTGATTTTTGCTTTGGTATCTTTTGTGAGCCATTGTGCTGTATTTGATCTAGTTTTTATTGTATGTGCTGGAGCATGGGAATCAAGGATACTTAGGAATTTAGTGTTAAAATGATCTATGGCCTCCTCTAATGTTAGATTTTTTAGTTTTGACCAGTCAACTGCTTTTAATTCATTTTGGAATATAGCAGCATCAAAGTTTTTCCTGTTTCTAAATGTTTTATATTTGGGCTGGTGAGGGTTTCCTGCCTTATGTTTTATTATATAGGTTAGACAATGGTCACTGAGGTCATCAGGGAGAGTACCAGCTGTGTACAGTTGGGGTTGGTTATTAACTCGGATCCAGTCTAGAATACTTTCCTTGTTGGTTGGTTTGTTTATCCTAATGGGAGAGGTTATGGTCTGTTTAAACCCAGATAAGTTTATATGAGTGAAGGGGGGGGGGGTCAGAGGAGCAGGGGTACCAGTCGGTGTTAAAATCACCAAGAACTATGTCTCCTTGGGGATAGGTAGTGGATAACCAGTAACGGAGATCTTCTAGGGTATTTAGGTTGTTGCCTGGTGGAATGTATGCACAGACAATGTTCAAGTGTTTGTTTTGGTTCATTTGTAGCTTGGTTATGAGGAGTTCCGTGTTACTGAATTGGGGAGTTTGAATGGTATCTCTAGTAACGGTTAGAGTATTTTTGTAAAGGACTGCTATCCCACCTCCTTTCCTTGTAGCATGGTCTAACCGGTGAATTTTGTATCCTGGAGGTAGTATATCATGGTCAGTAGTACTGGGTTTTAGCCAGGTTTCCGTAAGACACATAATGTCTGGGGAGTGGGTTGCTAGGAGGGCGTGTAGGTTGGGAATCTTATTGTTAATACTTCTAATATTTAGGTGAAATGCTAGGAGGGAACTAGTATTCATGGGTAGCTTGACTGTGGGGGCTGTGGTAGGGGAGGGGAGGTGTGGGTGGGCCAGGGTTGGGATGAATGTCTCCAAGTGTTATAAGGTTATAGTGACAGGATATTCTAAGCTTTAAGATTTTGTTTATAAGCTTTATATAGTCTTTGTCTTTAGGATTATGTTTTGTGGCTGTACAGGGGTGGTATTTTATAGAGGATGGTATATTCGGTGTGCAGGGGAAGGTAAAGTGTTTGGTGTTATGTGTGAAGTCGCGGGTGTCTGTTTGACCATTTGGGTAGTGAATAGGTCAAGTGTTTGTTCATAGGCAGTGAGATGGTAAAATAGAAACATTATAGGCATTTGGGTAATTAGTGTTTTTTGCTTGTTTGCATTTTGATAGGAGGCGAGCCAAATTTGATGGCTGACTGTGCTTACAGGGTGTGAAAGAGTGAGAGAGAAGGAAATGGGTTAAGGGGGCAGGGTTCCTCAATGATGTGTGAGGTGCTGATTGGCACTTAGCAGGAGGGGAGTGGCAAGGGAGTGGCAACGTCTGGTTTAAATATGTTGCAATACTTATTAATTTACATATATATTTTTATACACACACACGTATATACATATATCTATATTGCAGTGTGTATTAGTAAGTGGTTGGCTATGTGTACAACAACAAATTTGAGATCTGTTTGGTAAATAAGATTTAATAATGCATGTTTTGGATGTAGTATTAGGCAGATGCATTGTCACCAATCAGTTGTCTGTCTTACTCCTATCTGCAATATAATCTTATCTGCTGATACATTGATAGCCCCCAGTTTGCAGTAGACCCCGACTTTCTTCAGCTGCAGAGAAGCTATTTTCCCTTGAGTTCTTAACTGCCCTCTAGCTGTAGCTGGGTTCTCCATATTTGAACAAATGTGCCCTGTCAGTGACATACTTGGATATCCAGCCATTGACATAGCTGATTATGCAGAGTGGATTGACTTTCTGTATAATACTTTACTGGGTAACTGTGCCAAAGCCCTTCAAACCTCAACAGATTTCGGACCTACCTGATGTGCCACATATTGCCCTTTAATAGTGGCTGGATGACATACTACATGGATGGTGCTTTCACAACGTCCTTCAAAGGCCATGTAGGTTGAAGCTACTAATAACTGGATAAGACTCCTACGAGGTCACTCCAGGTGTTGCATGTTTCTGGTGAGGAACATGATAAACTTGTCATTGCACCTCAGCATTGGTGCTATGACTGTGGAATCTAATGCTACTGTTCCATCATAGGATCTGCTGCCAACTCCCTTACTTATAAGGTTTACCACCAGTCGCAGTGCACACATGGTATGCTAACTTGATATTACAGTATGGCAACCTGAATCTCTAACTACATAGTGTACCCTTAGAGGGCTGTTGTCTGTCTTGTAATTTGCTGTTGGAAATTGTTTTTCATCTGATGCAGGAATGCATGTCTGTGAATGGTTTTAAACAGCATTTGTTTTTCACTGGAATTTCTATCTACATTATGTTATCCTTACAAGATTTAGTGTGCCACCAAGTTTACAGTTGTCCGTGATCCTGGTCAACAAAAGACCCTTAACTTTTGACCTGGCTTCTTAGTCATTTATTTCAAATAGGGGAGGGGGCCAGAACACATATAAGTTGTGTAATTGTCTTCTTTTGGATGGTGTATTGTCACATGCTGACAATGTGTGTCAGGCCCATGAGCCATTTGACAGTATAGCAAGTGACCTAATATTTTAAGAACATTCAAGTATGATATTTTATGAAAGCTGATTGTTAAATTATGTCAAATACCTTACTCAGATCAGGTTATGTGGTATGCAGCATCTTTGCATCCATTGAGAGCATAGTTACCTACTCAAAGACATCAAGGAGAGACTGCAGTCATCAACAACCAGTCACAGTATAAAACTGGGTGTTAGCAAGTGACATGGCATTTCCAATATCATTGATGTTGAGGTTCAAGATAATTCTTTTCTGTTGCTTTTCAATCTGGATATCAAATTTTGTTGGCCTTAATATTAGTGGTAGAGAACCCTCATGATCTCTACTTATGTGGATTTTGTAGGAATGGGTTGTACAGAGTTTTCCTCCAATATGTAAGAAAGCACTTTTGCAGTACGTTGAAAAGATATCACCCAGGAGTCGATCAGCTTTATCGCAGTCCCACATATGTCTGGCTTTGTAGAATGTGGTACAGTGTAGTTCCTGGTGAAGAAATAGCTGTAACTACATTTGTAAATAGCTATTGCTGCATATCTTTCTTAAGGTGAAGAAATATGTACGTAGATGTCTGTGTGTGTGTGTGTGTGTGTGTGTGTGTGTGTGTGTGTGACCATACACATTCAGTTATCTCTCTCTCTCTCTCTCTCTCTCATTGTTTTACTCAGGCATACTTTGTTCCCACTGGTATGGTCAACGGATAACGGAGGGTAATCTTCATA
The DNA here is from genome assembly GCF_019279795.1 of Protopterus annectens. Classification (NCBI taxonomy): domain Eukaryota; kingdom Metazoa; phylum Chordata; order Ceratodontiformes; family Protopteridae; genus Protopterus; species Protopterus annectens. Next base: position 274,031,716 of record NC_056735.1, on the reverse strand, counting down.
CAATTTACTAGTATTAGTCTCCTTTGAGTGAGAATTATTAATTTGCCAAACCCTGACTGCTCCATATGCATCTAATTATGTGCATTGTTTAGACAGCACAATTGCAAGGATTGGTAAGTGTATGACTACAGTGATGTGCTTTCTTATTTCTCTAAAAACATTCATTTTTATGAAGCAAGTGTACAACAATCTGTTGCACCAGCTTGATGTTTATTTTTATTTATTTTATTTTATTTTATTTTTGTTAACCGGGAGGGTTCGACTGGACACAGGCCTATTTTCAGCGGAGGCCCGGGGAGAAAAGCTCCATGTTACAATAATAGATTAATACAATACAAAGCAATCAATGAAATTTAAAGTAGGACAGAGGAACATTACATGGCATGTGATAACTATAGTAGAATGTACAATTAGTATGGGTGAGGAGAGATTAACCCCCTCCCCTACAATTTTTTTTTTTTCACTTCACATTCACAAAAACATTAATATTTTTTTTTTTTATCCCTTCACATTCAAAAACATTAACAAATTTACAGTCACAATACATTTATGCTTTAGTATAACTGAGAAGTAAATAAATGCCCATAGTGACATAACCAAAATGTACGTATAGGTAGGATAAAAGTAAGAGGAGCTCTGTTAGGTATTTGATACAGATTAGAGCATTTATCAGGTAAGGAATATAGTACAGAACAGTACCAGTGTTGGTTTGTTTTCTGCTGTTAGATTGGTGATATATTTCGATGAATATGCAAGGATATCAGTAGAGCTAAGTAAGGGAAATGTTATAGTGTAGCAGAATTCTTACAACTGATGTTGGTGTCATCACTGCTTAACCCGGGATTCATTCTTTGGCATTGAAGTTGTTTGCCCTTGTGTATGTGTAACACTAAATGGTGCATCTCACCATCTACCAATGTTTGCATGTGAGGCTTTGTGACAGTTGCACTATAACTTCAGCAGAAGCTATGGACTTAATAATAGGGTCATTGAGTCATAAAAATGAGTCTTTGGGTTTGCATAGGATTGCATGCTTGATCAAAAAGGTGAATCCATGGTCTCAAAAGTGGCATAACACCTGTAAGTTTTCTAGAGTTAAACCAGGACCTAATACTGAATGTATGCTTAGCCTGTTCAAATGCATGACAGCTTTCCATCTGTTTTGTAATGGTAACAGTGCTATAGTGTTGCATTGTTTCAGTAACCAAACGTGAAGTTTGAGAAAGGATGGCCTCCCCGCCGAAGTCGTGTACCATTGTGCCATACAGCTTCGAGCCAGTATATAGCGGTGGGCAGCGTCCACCTAAATGAGCACGCAGATCCAGTAGTAGCAGTGAGGAGGATGGCATATGCATGCCAGAAGTTGAAGACATGAAATGGTGCACACGCCAGCTCTGCATACCAATGAGCACTGCATGTGAATGTTACTGCTGTGCATCATTGACCCATGCAAAAGCCAAAATCAGTGAAATTCAGCCACCACCACCTTGTATTACCATGCATCCAGTGTTTGAAAGTGCTTGCCTAACACTGCATCTGTTACACATCCTTATGCGAGCCATGTACCTCTTCAAAGGTCATTTTCACCGTACACACTGGACAAACAGGTAGAAACAAGTCATTGTTTATCACTCTGCATGTCATGATTATTCTCTTAACTATAATGGGGGTTAGGAAGTTAGTGGGATATTGATGGCATTGTTGATTCAGTATTATGGCACTGTAGCGTGACATGCTTATAATTGCTATACAATGTGAATGCTCTGTAGTACTTGTAGTCCATGTTTTGATGTAGTTATTGCACTGAACTGAAACAGACTTACAATGTGGTGAGCGTTTCAAAAATTGTGGGTGGCAGAAAGTAAAGTTGTTACGCACTGATGTTTTCTAGGGAGGTTAGATGTGAGAATTGTAAAAATGACATTGTAGACAAATGCCATTTCACAGTTGATATTAAGGTGCTAATTACTGAGCTGCCCTCTACAGCCAAAGAGGTTAGTTTAACTGCATATAGCATACACTGGCACTACCAAGTGGGTGACCATTGACTGCATGTTGACACGTAATATCGTGTGCAATATATAAGTACCACACTGTATAATAATCTGCATTGACTTGCATTTGCATTTGAGTTTTCACTGGGATGAAAGTGAGCATGTCCACATTGCTAGGGTGATGGATATGTAGCAGCAGTTATAGCACTTTCTTTGCATTAAGAGTATGGACATTATCATGCCTGTGACCTTTTCCTGTTATGCAGAGTATACAGATTCATTGCCTACCGAGCATATGTGCTATGGATGTACAATAATAAAAAACTTGGTTACAGTCATTGAGTGGTCATCCCCTCTTGCGTTGTGAACAGTAAATGGGAAAGTTCCCCTTGGGGGAAAATTATTACATTGGCTTTCAAGCTTTTGATGGTTTTTGGGTGTTTTCCAGAGCAGCACTTGAAGATTATTGACAATTTTTTTGACCTTCTCAGAAGCTTGCAAAAATAATAATTATGGGTTGTTTTGATTGCATAGTGTATATTTTGTGTAGTGCTTGGTTGAAATTATATCTATGTAATAACGAATTCAAGCACCTATAATCCCATGGTTGGATTGTTATGGTTGATGTATATAAAAAATTGCATACATAAACGTCGGAACTGTGGAAGAAAATGACATTTTACAGGAAAAATAATTTGCTGGCATGTCAGATATATAAATAAACAGTGCTAATAAACTTGATGTAAACCTTCACCTTGTCTGTTGCTATAAAACTTCCAGAGAAGGTATGTGAAGTACAACTTTCAGATTTTATTTGGCTTGCAGTAGTGCATGCATGAGAATGCCTGTCATTGTTTGCACTAGTTAGAAATGGCTTACCGAGGAACCAGTAGTGGCAGTATGAAGGGATTCATTATGCACCCTTGATGAATGTATAAGATATAATGGATTGGACCTAGTGACAGAATGCTAATTAACTGCTATCCAGAGAGGTTTATTTGCTTATTGTAGCCACTGTAAAAATACTATCATGCTATTATTATTTTTCTCTGAACTATATTTGTAACTGTGTTTTTTTAATGTTTAATGTTTTCACTTGGAGCTTTTCTCCCCGGGCCTCTGCTGAAAATGGACATGTATCCAGTTGGACCAGCTCGGTCAACAAATGTAAAATAAAATAAAAATAAAGTTTTGCTATAAGTGGTTGATGGTTTCTGTATATTGACGGACATGAGTATTTTTTTTTTTTCATTTAACAGCTGTTGGCAAACTGCAAAGCCTCTGCCTGGTGTTCATTCATTATGGCTAGATTTTTACTACTAAGTGTGTTCTCCACACTGGTACATAATAGTTTCAACCTCCATAAAGGATCTGCATATGCAGATTGTTGCACATTAAACTCATACATATTGGGTTTGAATTTCATTGGACCCAACTGAATACAGTCTAAAAGGCAATTTCGCTGCGACTTGTTGCAGGTGGCATGTCCTGACCAGTATCTTCTCCCATTCGCTTCCGCAAGCCTGTTGAGATTAATTCTTTGTTGATAGAAAAGGGTCATTTGAAATGCATTGTAAGGCATTGGAACCCCTCCCCAAACAAAGGGTAGGGACATGTCAACTGACGGTCCAGTGCAGCTCAGTTGAGTTTAGCCTGGCGATGAACTCTGAGCATTGTCCCTTAAGAGCCAAGATGGAGTTCTTTGAGATAAATGTTTTTATTAACATGTGCTGAAAGCAACACTGTTGTCAATGCACCAATTCTGCCCACAGCATGAAAGGAAAGGCTGTAATAAGACTGAACAAAACATTGGCAGCTAGACAGATTGGTAAAGAAATACAAACGTTTTTCAGATACGTGAAGATGCTACAACATGTACTTGTCAGAACTGATTATCAATGTCACAACAGGGATGGTAATGTCATGCAGATCTTGAAGGATTACATGTGGCCATACCAAACGACAGGGCTTAAGGTACATGGACAGCAACCCATAGTGATGTCTGATAGGTGGAAGCTACTTATTGGCAGTATTTCTTTTATTAGATTTCAATACATATAAGTGTATAATGACAGCCATATGCTGTAGTATGTACATCAATGAGCGGTGATTTCATTATGGTGTTGGTTATTTACTTATTTTTTTAGTGCATGTTGTAATATTTGGTGCTGTTCACGGATGGCAATCGTTATTTATTTGCAGGTGTAGTAACAGATGGTAGTTGTCGAAGACAGTTGATGCATATCATTTATTAGCCACTGTGAGGTACATTTCTCAGTGGGACCCTGAATGCATTGCCATTTTTTAGGGAGCAAATCTATGGCAGAGCAGCTAGTAATGTGCCAGTATAACGCTTAGCCATCTTGTCCTTTTCTTCACAGATATCTACAGCATTCTTCAGTCATAGATGCCCCACTGCCTGGCGTATGGTTGCGGCATACACAGTGGCCATTTGCCAGAAAATGTTTCTATACATAGCTTTCCACATAATGTGGAGCAATGTATTGTGTGGGCAATGAGGTGCGGTACAAATGTGGATAGCATACCCAAGTTTGTGGCTGAAGCAGTAAATTGTAAGAAGCCACATTATTATCTTTGCTCCCTACACTTTGAGGAGGGCATGTTTGAAATCAACTATATGAAACAGCTGCTGCCCACTGATATGAGAAAGTGCAGAATTCTACGTCGCCTTAAGAAAAATGCAGTACCGAGTATTTTTAGTTTTGCAAAGGTGAAGACATGACTGTCATCATGTCGATGGATTGAACAACAGGAACGACAGAAGGTAAGCCAGAAGGAAAATAGTAAAATATGAAATCAAGAGTACGTGGCACTGCATGCAGTGGTGTTCATCATAATGTATCCAAAATTGTGCAGTAGATTGTCTTGATAAGTCTGGATTATGTAATATTATAGCACGGGTGTAATTTCATGTTTGCACACTCAATAACCACGCCTTGATGACAAAAGTATTCCTAATATTTTTGTGCACTTTATTGTGGTGATTCCTAAGGGTGTCATTGCTGTAATGGACATTTCACGAGGCTGAATCATAATGCAGTTAATGCATGATTAAGGCGCTTGAGTGGAAATGTTAAAATAGGGGTGTTTGCATGTCTAATAATATACTTGTCTTCATTAACAGGTGCTTGATGAGTTGCTGACTTCACCACATGAACCAGGAGAACAGGTAACACAGCCAATGGACACCACTGCAATCATAACCACTGACTATCTGGCCTTGATGTAAGTAATTTGATTTGAAGCCAGTTGTACATTTTGCAAATGTGTCTAGGTATATGAGCATATAATCTAGTTTCCCATCAGTCAGTGGTTATATATCTAGTTACTTGTTTAATTAAGCCATACCATACCCCAAATAACCATATCAATATGTGACTGTTGATGTTATGGGCTGTCAGAGATGTATGCAATCAATGTAACGGTTCTTTTTAAATATTGATAGCAATTTGACATGTTGTTCTTCTGGTGTTGTAGTTATAACCCTAGTAGTGTTAAACAGTATGGATGTAACTTTGTTCAGTGTCAGCATTATGTATTTGGAACTCATGCGGGTGTGAACAATTGTTTGAATATTACATGCTAATGCACATGCATTCCATTATAAATTGTCGGGGATATAATAAAGTGAAAGGCAGATGGTAATGCAGATGTGGGTTGGACAGTGAAAGCCTGCGGATCTATGCTGTTGAACTTCCTCGATGCAAAACGAAGTATAAAATGTTCAGTAATCAGACTTTATTTTGGTTTATTTTCAAATTTACAGTACAAGTATCATTATAATTGGCTTGACTTAAGCTAAGCTTACAGACACAAGTTAAAGTTGGCAATATGTATTTAGCAATGCCTAGTATCATAACACAAACATCACCTTTATACTCTTTTGTGTTTTACTACAGAAGCATAAATAACAGATATGTGTGGTGCTGGATGAACCAGTGACTGGCAGTGAGGAAGACATCATAGTGGATATCAGTGTAAGAATTTCTGTGTTTGAACCATTAGAGCATAGTTGTCAGTGATAGTTTAATTTGCTGTTCAGATGTGTGATAATTAATTTACATTATTTGTTTATCTTGTTTTTTAGGAACCGGCGGCTGTATTGTCAGAAGAGGTAGTGATTGCCAGCATGCATTATGCCGATGGATTGGCAGGAAGAGATAATGCAGCACAACATGACTCCACACTTGGAATGAGCAGTGAATCGATTTCCTCTGCTACTATACATGGAAAAAACACCATTAGTAAAACTAGGGAAAAAAACGTCATCTGACAGCACAGTGTCAAAAGTCCAAAAAGAGGCCACAGGAGATCACGGAGTCTGGGTAATCAAACTAAGGTGTCACATACTATGACCAGTGTGGCAACACAGACTTCCGCTGTTAAACCTTCTGTTCATGACACTAAATGTATGGCCTCAACATGGATGGATGCTAGCACGCAGTTTCCAGAAACTGGTGTGTCACCAATACAAGTTCTTAAGGACCACACTTATGTAAAGAGGAGCAACACACACATTGAAATGAGAAGTACTACTGACATATCAGTGATGGAGCAAGGAGTGCAGGTGGATCGGTTAAATGAAAATGAAGAAATGACAGATGTGGACTTATTCAATGATGACATTGGAATCAGACATGCCTTCATCGATGGTGTGCTGTACTACCCCAGTGAAAAGTAAAGAAACCATCAACTGTAGTCTGACAAGTGATGCCCAGACAATGTATGAAGATACAAACGACTGCCATAAAGAAGACCCTGACTGGTGTGAGCCATCTACCACCATGTCCATATTGGACCTTGATGAAACTCTGGAGTATGAAAATATGGAGCAGCAGATGGTGTTACAATGGAAATGTATTGTGTTTGAAGACTGCCTGGATCAACTGCTGAGAAGAATGATATGTCCTCACTGTAAAGCACCAGCATGTGATGACTATGGGAAAAGATATGTTGGATCCATGTCTGCAACCAAAGTAATTTGTCTGAATGGACATGAAATTGTAAATTGGCAAAGCCAACCAGTCCTGGGTAGAATGACTGTGGGGAATCTTTTGAATGCAGCAGGTGTACTATTCAGTGGAAGTACATATGCACATATAGCGAGGTTTTGTGCATATGTGGGTCTGGAGTTCATTAGCCAGACAGCATTTTATGACCTACAGCAGGAGTACTTATTTCCAGTAGTTCAGCAAAGGTGGAGTACACATCAGCAAGAACTGCTACAAGACATTCAAGGTAAAACAGTGAGATTATCAGGTGATGGTCGATGTGACAGCCCAGGCTATTCAGCAAAGCACTGCTATTACACTTTGACGGATATGGATTCAGGATATCTCTTGGATTTCTTGGTAGAGCAACTTGGTGATGAAACTTGTTCAGTAGCTTTGGAAAAAAGGCATTCCTAAACTGTATGCAGAACCTGCGTAGACTCAATGTCAACATAAGTGTAGTAGGAACGGACAGACATTGAGGGATTGGAAGTACAATGAGAACTGAGTTCTCTGAAATTGACCATCAATTTGACCTGTGGCATGTGTCAAAAAGTATTACCAAGAAGATTGTATCAGTTGCCAAAAAAAAGGAGATGGAGCAGTTAATGCCATGGTACCAGAGTATTTCAAAGCACTTGTGGTGGTGTTCTGAAACATGTGATGGAGATGCGTCGCTACTGCTTGAAAGCTGGAAGTGTCTCATCCATCACATAACAGACAGGCACACATGGGAGGGGGGAGAGAAATTCCATGCCTGTGAGCATGCAATTCCATTGGCACACCAAGAAACAAAACAGTGGTTAGAGGTTGGTGATGCACCACACATTGCACTGGTGAAGATTGTGACCAACACAACACTGGTGAATGATCTGAAACACAGCACAGTTCTGCCACACAGGCAGCCTGGAAGTGTTTTGTGCTCTGCTCTGCAAGTATTGCCCCAAATTTGAGCATTTTTCAAACAGTGGAATGAAAGTACGCACAATGCTCACCATTTTTGATCATAATGCCAATGCGAATCGCCATCAAGCAGTAGTACATAACCCGAAGAGTAACTGCACCAAAAAGGGAGATCTGCGTTACCGGATCATGTATCCAAATGCAAAACAGGAATGGGCTGCAAAGCCAATTTTTGAAGATAGAAAATATGACTATATCTTTGATATGATTGTGGATGTCTTCTTGATGAAGACTGGCAAAATTTCTTTGCCAAGCTTTCAGGTAACATCTGTACCAAAGCATATTGCCAAATGTGAGTGACCAGATAAAGCAGAAGTAATTGCTGGGCATATATTGCAATTTGATAAGTTACAGACTCACTGATTACTGTTGCATGTAACCAACATGATAGAAGAAGTGTGAATGACAGACTTTGCCATTTCCTCCACTGCTGCAGCAGGCTTACAAGTTTAATCTGCAGTGATGTGTGAATTGTGGTGTAGCCAGTGTCCATTGCAAGTAACATAAATTGCTCTTGCCTACAATCAACTGAAGATTAATTTATAGTAGTACATTTCTTGATGACAGCTGTGAAGACTACTAAGCTAAATTAGGAGCATTTATATTATATTATCGTACAATGTAAATAGCAAGCGCTATTTCATTGTACCGATAATATCTAAAGAAAATATCAAACAAACGGAACAGCAAATTTTTTCCCAGGGAAAAAATTTGCTGTTCCATAAAAAAAAAAAAAAAAAAAAAAAAAAAAACTTAAACAATTTTAAGTGAGGGGCTGCGCCCCCACACATCCCCCTACTTAAATATACCAACTCCAAGATCACACCATAGTGGAGGAAATGGCAAAGTCCCAAAGATGGCCCACCAAATTTTTTTCCCTGTGAAAAAATTTGATGTTCTGTGACTTCGCTATTTTGCCATTTCGACAGTATCAGATCAACTAAATAGCATTTGCTATTTAGTCCATTCGATACTGTCATATAGACCCAATCAGGACATACAGCAGTTTTGCTTAATGTCTAATACAAGACAGAAGGATGAAGTCAGAGAAAAGTAACAAATGGCAGTTGGTAGTGCATGTTAGCATTGCTTGCAAATGTCAATAGGAATTGTGAAAAGTCTGAAATTGATGGTGTGTCCATAGACTGAGACTAGAAGTGAAAGTGGAACCTACATTTACGGTGTAGCTGCTAAAGAAATTGTTAATGATCAGCCAAATAGTTCTGACAAGGAGAAGGAGGTGTTTGACACTGAAGTAGCGGTTTCATTTATGGTCTTGGCTTGTGGGTGTAATTACAGTGTTGAGGATGAGTATGTAACGCAAAGGTGCTGGATGGTTATAGAGTGTCAACATCATTTTTATTGATGGGCATGAATGAACACACGAGTCAGGGAGCATCAAGTTCCACAACCAATCTTTAGGTTAATACAGGATGTACAAAACAGGATGAAAATGAGTAACCATTTTGGGAAGTTGTAATGTGTATCAGAGCACAGTGTATATATCACACATCCAGTGGTAATAGACAAAGGAGATCAATGCAATGTGGGTAACCCATGAAAACATTGTGAAAAGGAGATAGTCTGACAGCTTGTTTGACATGTGAAAAGTAGTGGTCGACTTGAAATGTTGCTGTAGATTACATGCAAGGTGCTAGTAAACTGAAGGTGATCCATGTATGACTGACAGGCACCTGATATTGGTTTATTTCAATTTCCTTTGCTTGGGCCTTTTCAACTGTGAGCATTTTAAACACTTTTAGACTTCAACCCCAGGATTGTCATAGTCTGCAGTGTCAGACATCAGATTTGCAGACAGTCAGCAGACATTGCACAATGTCTGATAGGTAATGACTTGGATACGATTTCAAGTTTGCATGGTAGAGCAGGGTGATAGTTACTGTCTGTGTTATTGCTTCCTTTTTTGTTGTACTAAACATTGCTTAACTCTGTTGTACAAAACAAAATATGGATGGATGTCGGTAGAAAGGATAGTTACATGGTTTGTTGTTTGGAAGATGGACTAATAATCGCTTAATGTTAATAATGGAATGATTGTAATGCTATTCGCAGAATGATGAAGTGTACTGCTGAGGGATGCTTTTAAGTGAGGATGTGAGAAAAGATTACATGCCTTTATCGTGATCACTTCTTGATTAGTGGGAGACTGTGACAGCTCCTAAGGATGGTCAATGCTTAGTTTGAAACACTTAAGGTCCCTTGTGTGTAATATACATATAATAGCTATAGAACCCATGAAAATGCTTGTAAACTCATTGGATTAGGAGCAACAATCAGTTTTCGAATCATTATTGCTTGCAAATGGCAAACTGAAAATGAGGTGGAACAGTTCAGTTAACTGCCATTATGAGCACTGGAGAAGTCAAAGACATGTTTCAGATTAGCTTTGGAGTCAAGGAAAGACCAATATATCTATGCATATAATAGACTCATTGGCATATCAATTATTCAGCTATGATTAGCTTTCTGTCATTCTTTTGCTATAAGTCACCTCTTATTTTGCTTGTTTAGTATCAGAGTATCTGCACGATTAATCATTCATGCATGGTTTATGGGAAATGCTATTCAGAAGTGAAGAAACACATGAAGGAATGGCTTTAGTGGCACACCAGGCTGTGATTTGTTTAATGTCTATTGTCATGCAAAGTTGACTAATTAGTTGAATTTAGCTAAGCTGGAAATCTGAGACCCTAGCTCATTGAAGGAGGGGAGATGGAAGGAGTAACTTAGCCAGGCACTGAAACTTGCAACTGCAGAGAATGTGTACTACATCAGTAGGAACAACATTTGTAAAACTCAGTGCAGGCCAGTTAATGACTGATGATTTGCAGATTCTCAAACTTGGCAGTTTTTTTCAGGTGTTCCATTCTAAGTGTTCTCAGACAACAAATGGGTAGGGATGCTTATTCTCACAATCTGTGCTTTCATAGTGCATTATGGGACAGATTTAGCTTTCTAAAGGAAACAGGATGTCTACCTTATGTGGGCAGACAAGGATAAAAAAAGTTAAAAATGGGTATTACTTTGCTGCAGGCAGCTTTGTGAGGTGCAGTAATTCATGACAAGATAAAAAATATATGTTTTTTCATCATTTGCCGTAGTGATCCTTTAACCATTATGCCAAACCCACCCAAAGGTGCCTTTTTCATATCCACCAATAAAAGGTCCACTCCCTCTGTGGGACTTCATTTTGGAGGCTCTAACAAAACCTTCCTTTGAATCTGCAACAGTGGCAGAGCTTAGGTTTCCATAATGGGAAAACCATTCTTGTAGCAGTAATGTCAGCTTGAATATTTTCAGTTGCATGCCCTGTCTTTGGTTTCCCCTTGCATTATCTTTCATAAAGACACAGTAACACTAAGGACTAATTCCTCCTTCATTCCCAAAATTGCTGCTGAGCATATTTCACAGCACATTCATTTGTCTTTCAAAACAAAAGAAAACCTGTTGCACTCTTTAGACAGTCACATACAGCTGTGCGTTTACCTTCACAGAACTGCTTCTCTCTACTTAGAGGCACAACTGTTCATTTCCTTTGCACAGAGTAAATTGAGCAAGAAAGTATCTAAAATTACTTTTCAGGTAGCTATCCAATTGCATTTCTTTTGTCTATGAATTATACCAAAAACTACTGCCATGCAGACCCAGAGCCCTCTCCAGCAGAGCACTGGCTACTTCTACTGCCTGTTTAGAATTCACTCCATGAATGATATTGGTGGGCAGCTACCTGGTCCTTCATTCATACATTTATCAAGCACTACAAACTGGATTGTATTTGTAGAGCATGCTCCTGTGCTTCCATCCTGGAGGTTCTGCTTTCATGATGCCACTTTGAGAGATATGCTGCATGGAATTCTAACTCATATGTTAGATTGGACAAATGGCATGAGTAGTATATGAAAGTTATATACTTAAACATAGAGAGAGAACCTTTCATCCCAGTCTATCCAATATGACAACCCACCAGCCTCATCCCCCCGTTTAAGGTCTGACAAATTGGCATCTCTAATGCCTGTGTTCAATGCAGTACAAATCAAAATCTTACACAAATCAAATTTTCTATTAAAGGCATCAAACTAAATCTAGGTAGCTAAATTGGCAGAGTATGGGAAGGAAGAACCTTTAAAGGGGCTCAAGTCTAGTGCACATGCTGCCAGATTAGGTCAGAGTGGTAGTTCACAGACCCATGTATCTTTATCTGTTGAACTGAAATGAGAGATCATGGTAAGTACATAGCTTTCATTTTTTACAAATTGAGTTACACAAACACCTACACATGGACCTTGTAGATTCAGAAGTGGTGTCTTTGGATTCCAAAGGATCCAAGGCCTGCTTTTCCAGGAACCCTGTGCATGTTCAGTGACAGTATTGTATGCCTTAATGATGTTCTCTAAGATGGTGCCTCTTGGTCACCTGCAGGTCACAACTTTTATGACATTTAATGCAGATATGAACACATAACTAATAACTGCTTTACTAAAATGACACTACCACATTGTTTCTGAATTACTAATGTACATCTGGAAAAATCACGTTTCATATCTTTGTGCAAAAACACCCTGTACTCTAGCTCTGTACAACCTATGCTGACAATTTCACTGTGCATGTTAAATCATGTTTACTTGCTTCAGGAGTATGAGGACGTTTCCTGTAAAAGTGTAAAAGACTAGTATAAATAGAAGTTATGTTCTTACCATAACGTTCCATGTTAGTTGTCTTCTTCTCGCCTTCTTCTTGCTGGATGGGTTCGGAGCCGACCTCGGCTCGACTGCCACTCTAAAGCTCGAGAGTTGGTTCCACCGGCTCGAGGCTCCCCTTATATCCCACAATGCTAGGCGAGAGTTACCTCAGATCTCGTTTGTAAGCTAACCCCAGCTTATAATAGTAACAGAATAACTATAAACAGAGTCCACCTCTAACAACAGGGAGAAAGAAGTGTGACCTACATCCTGATTCAGGAAATATGCAAAGCAGCATATGCCTAAGTAAAGAGGTGGTAGAAAGAGAGGTCACAATCACAACTCCTCTAGGTCTGTCCAGGCCAGGGGGAAGGAGGGTGGGACGCAAGAAGAAGGCGAGAAGAAGACAACTAACATGGAACGTTATGGTAAGAACATAACTTCTATATGTTAAGTTGTCTATCTCGCCTTCATTCTTGCTGGATGGGACCGCGTCCCTAGCACCTTGTCCCGGGTGGCCTAACGGAACAGACTCCTGAGAACAGTGGAACCAAAGTTAGCTCTATGCCTAGAAGCTAAATCCAACTTATAATGAGAAATGAAAGTGTGAGGAGTAGCCCAAGTAGCGCTGCACAAATGGTGTCAATAGGCAGTCTGTCTTGGAAGGCTATGGAAGTAGCCAAAGCTCTGGTGGAATGGGCCTTAGGTTTGTTAGGCAGCTTTTGGTGTCTAATTTCATAAACAAGGGAAATCAGAGATGTTAGCCATCTAGATAATGATACCTTTGAAAGTGAAAGTCCCTTCCTGCCTTCTGCATAGGAGACAAACAGCTGGTCAGATTTTCTGAATTGTTTTGTTCTATCCAAATAGTACCTTAACTGACGATGAACATCTAGCCAGTGTAATTTTTGTTCAGACCTATTGGAATATTCTGGAAAAACACAGGAGGTCAATGCTTTGATTTAGATTAGACGTCGAGGCTACCTTAGGCAAAAAGGACGGGTTGGTTCGTAAGGATACCCTGTCCTTATGGAACAACAGATAAGGAGGTCGACAGCTGAGTGCATGAAGTTCCGAAACTCTTCTAGCTGAAGTAATAGCTACCAGAGAGTTTTCCATGATAGCAATTTTAAAGAACAGGAGGCTGCAGGTTCGAAAGGGGAAAGAATTAAAGAACTAAGAACTAAATTTAGGTCCCAAGGAGGAGGAGGATTTCTTATAGGAGGTCTGAGTAGAAAAACTCCTTTCAAAAAGGCTTTGCAAAGCTTGTGGGACATTATGGCAGACTCTGAAATACCCACATGAAAGTTAGAAATAGCTGCCAATTGAACTTTAAGAGTAGAAGGAGATGAACCTGCATGGAAGAGTTCAGCTAGAAAATCAAGGACCATTTGGATGGAAGCAGTGAAAGGATCTATGTCCCTTCCTTGAGCCCAATATGTGAAGCGTTTCCACTTACTCAAATATATCTTTCAAGTGGAAGATTTATGGGAAGCTATCAAAATATCTCGAACAGAGTGAGATAATTGAGGAAGCCTGGCTAAGGTTGGAACTGGAGGAACCAAGCAGTGAGGTTCAGAGAGGGAAGGGAGCGATGAAACTGACCCGACTGATGGATCAAAAGATCTGGAGCTAGGTCCAGATGCCAAGGTCGCTCCAACAGGAAATGATGTAGAAAGGGGAACCAAACCTGTCGAGGCCAATAAGGAGCAATGAGGATCAACGAGGCCTTCTGAGCGATAGCTTTCTGTATCACTTGAGAGATTAGTGGGAAGGGAGGAAATGCATACAGACGTCCCCGGGGCCAAACTTGGACTAGAGCGTCTCTGCTGGGCTGGCCTGGTAAAGGGAATAGTGTGAAATAATCTCTGCACTTGCTGTTTTGGGGAGTAGCAAAAAGGTCGCAGCAAGGCTGACCCCACTTGAGAAAAATTTCTCTCACAACAGAGTCTTTCAGAGACCACTCGTGAGGCATGAGGATAGCTCTGCTCAACTTGTCCGCGATTTGATTGGACTTCCCGGGGATGTGCGTTGCTATCAGAAACCGCTGAGAAGAAATCGCCCACTGACACAGTCTGAGTGCTTCTCGACACAGGGGGTAGGACCTGGTTCTGCCTTGTTTGTTGATATACCACACTACAGACATGTTGTCTGTCTGGATTGCAATCGTTCCCAAAGGAAGAGAGTCTTGAAGGGCTTGCAACGCTAAAAGCACTGCTCTCATCTCCAGAACATTTATGTGCAAGTGGCATTCGTCTGGTTGCCATGTGCCCTGGACAGTCCTGCCCTGATAATGCCCCCCCCACCCGATCAGGGAGGCGTCCGTTGTCAGAGTAGCAACCGGAGGGGAAGGAACAAAGGGTCTTCCCAATAAGAGCTGAGGGGAAGACATCCACCACAGGAGATGATTTCTGCATGTCTGCGTAATCATAATGGTGTGGGACATCGGAAGTTGCTGGAATGACCATTGTGTAAAGAGCATCCATTGAAGGATTCTCATGTGGAATCTGGCTAATGGAAGCAGAGGTATGGCAGCCGCCATAATTCCCAACACTTTCAGAACTAATCTGGCTTTGATTCTGTTGTTGCTGAAGAGTAATGAGACCAGTTTGTGTATGTCTGCTATTCTCTGATCTGTTAGTCTCGCAGACATGTCGACTGTGTCTAGATTTGTGCCTATGAAGGTAATAGTACGACAAGGCGACAAAACAGACTTTTCGCAATTTATTGAAATGCCTAACTTTTGACAAATGCGAAAGGTGTAATCGCTGGCCATTAGAAGAAGATGCTTGGTGGGAGCTGTGAGGAGCCAGTCGTCCAAATATGGAAACACCTGGAATCCTTGTCGTCTCAGGTGAGAAGCTACCACTGCCATGCATTTGGTAAACACCCGGGGGGCAGTGGTGAGACCAAAGGGCAGGGCCCTGAATTGAAAATGACTGGTTCCCAGCCTGAAGCGGAGGAATCTTCTGGAGCGTCTGTTCATTTTTATGTGATAGTACGCATCCTGAAGGTCTATAGAGCACATCCAGTTTCCTTTTCCCAATAGGGGAAGGATGGACTGCAGCGTGACCATCCGAAATCTTGTTTTCTTGACTGATCTGTTCAAGATACTGAGATCCAAAATTGGTCTCCAGTCCCCTGTTTTCTTTGGAACTAAAAGAACCTTGAGTAGATTCCGGATCCTTGCTGGTCTGCTGGAACTGGCTGAATTGCTCTTTTCGCCAGCAGCTTTGAAATTTCCAAAGCCGCTAGATCCCTTTGAGCGGGTGGAACATCTGGAAGGGAATTTTTTGATTGGTTTGGAATGCGAAGAAAGGGAATGGAATAGCCTTCGGAAATGATGGACTGTACCCATTTGTCTTGAGTCAGGGATAGCCAGGCTTCTGGGTACAGTGACAATCTTCCCCCGACTGCCTCCGAAGATGGGCAGTCGGGCAACACCTCAGGGATGCTGAAAGGGCTTATCAGAGAAGGCTTCTCGATTGCCCTGGTTCTGCGGACCCCCCCTGCCTCTAGGGCGACGTCTACCATTGTTATTCCCGCCTCTGCCTCTGGCGGGGAACCGACTCTGTGCATCAGGCGAAGACCCTTGAGATTGTTTGCGGAACCACATTTTTCCACTTTTCTGACCCTTGGGGTAAGGCCTAGAAGGAGTAGAAAAACGGACTCCGACGGCAGAAAGAGTCTTGCCATCAGTCTCGCACCTAGTCAAGGTTTCTTTCACTTGAGGACCAAAGAGAGATGATCCATCGAATGGGGAATTAGTGAAAGACGTTTTAAAGGGGTCCGCAAAGTTGCATAGCCGCATCCAGGCATGCCTGCGTAAGGCCACACCTGTCCCTGCGGCCCTGCTCGCTCCATCAGCTGCATAAGAGAGGAGGCGCATGGAGGAGTTGGCTATGGAGTTCAGGGTAGCCAGCTGAGTGTTCATCTTATCTTGAAAACCCGCAGCCGGAGGATCCTTCAACATGTCACTCGCTTCTTTGATCAAGTCCCTTTGAAGACGAGTAAAATGGCATAGGTAATTCAGCGAACGCATTGCAAATGTCGCTGACGAGAACATCCGCTTCCCGTACCTGTCCAT
Source organism: Protopterus annectens (assembly GCF_019279795.1). NCBI lineage: Eukaryota > Metazoa > Chordata > Ceratodontiformes > Protopteridae > Protopterus > Protopterus annectens. The sequence continues at coordinate 274,014,960 of NC_056735.1, read as the reverse complement.
GGACCTAGATTCCTTGTTAGGTGGATGGACAGGCACTGAAGGATCAGCTAGTTCCTTCTTAGTGGCAGCAGCAACCACCATAGCATCCACAGAAACTCCTTTTGTCAAAAACTGTTTATCTGCTGGTGCTGTTATGAATTTTGAGGGTCTCCTGGGAGTGGGGTCCACCGAATCAGGAGCCGTCCATGCCTTTTTTGCTACCACCTGCATGAGGGGGTCAAAGGGGGAGACACCCAGGAGGTGGAAGGACGAGAGCCAAACGCCTCAAGGTACACAGATTCATCCTCCGAAGGGTTGAGGGCTGGCCAATTTCCCCTCTGCTTAAGGATCTCCAGAATGTCTGCAAAGGAGACATCTTCAGAAGGGGAACGGGGAACCCTCGAATCCTCTAAATCTGTGTCAGAGGTGACGGACTCAGGTGAGTCTATGTGTTTCCTCTTACACTTTCTCTTCGAGGGGCTCTTCTGCCAAAACAGGAGAGGCCTCGAAGAGGATGAGATCCCCGGGGATTCCTGAGGAGCTGGCTCTCTGCGGTCCGGGATGAGGGAGTGAGTCGACTTGACCTGAGGCACGAAGGGGGCGGACGGAGCCGACTGTGGGGTAGGACCAGGTTCTAACACACTCCGCATGACCTCGAACGCACCCCTGTCAGGCAGAGCCAGAGGTCCCCGCTCCGAAAAGCTAAAAACCTCCCTCGGCACCGACAGTGATGGCTCCGAGGCCGATGTCGGAGCCGAACTTACCAGCGCCGAAGCCCCGAGAGGGAGAGCGGGGTCGGACAATGGTCCGATGCCACTCACCCCCTCGGAGCCGACAATGGAAGTCCGGCGCCGAGATTCTTCCAAGGAAGAAATCGGAGCAGACGATGGAGCCGAAGACAATTGTATCGGCTCCGACGCTACCACAGTCTCGGTTCCGAAACGACCCGGCTCCGAGCTCAACTGAGTCGGAGGAGGAACATAGTGATGGACAGGGGCAGGCATCGACTGATGAGTCGGGCTCTGAAGCATTTGGGCTAGTGCCTCGGACTTAAGAAGTCGACTCACTACCCTCTGAAGGTCATGATCTGACAGCCTCGATGACCTAGAGGAGTGAGATTTATGGCTCCGTTCAGACAGCAGAGGAGATGCTGGAGCCGAATGAACGGAGCCAAGGGATGGTGACCCTGACCTCTTCCTAGATGTCGGCTCCGAAGGTCTGGTCGGAGCCGACACGGGAACTTCTAATACCTCAGCTCCAGCCGGAGCCGAGGGAACCACAGAAACTGTGGATTGAGACTCATCGGCTCCAGCCGGAGCCGATGAAGACGGAGGTTTAGTAGCCTTAGGTCTCGGCTCAGTAGCTGGAGCCGAGGACCTAGAAACCTTGGAGGGCTTCCTCGAAGAGACAGTAAGGGAGTCCTCAGGCTTGAGTAAACCTCTTAAAATCAATTTGTTTTTTCTTTCCTGCAGGACCCTGGGACTGAAGCCATGGCAAACAGCACAGGAGTCCTGCAGGTGCAAAGGTCCCAGGCAGTAGACACAAGAAGTGTGACCGTCTGTCAGAGACATTTTCTGACAGCACGCGTCACACTTCTTGAAGCCTGAGACCTTTGATTCTTTAGACATTTTATAAAGTGTAATCACACACACACAGTCAAACATCCTGATTACACCCTACCTTATTTTAAACTCAAAAAATAAAACAACTAACAAGGTTTTAAATTAAGAGAAACAGCACACACACTCACTAGGGAATGGGAAAGAAGGCCTGAAGGCCCGAGGGAAGAACTTATAAGTTCTTGTGAGAAAAAAACGGGATTTTAAGAGAAAAGGGAGAGAATTCCACTAAACTAAGGGAAACAAGTATTAGAATTAAAACTAAAGGGGTTTAAGTACACTAACTTTACTTGAAAGTCACTTACCAAGAAGCCGGTAGAAAACCAACACCTCGATCGCTGTAGTGGCAAACGAGATCTGAGGTAACTCTCGCCTAGCATTGTGGGATATAAGGGGAGCCTCGAGCCGGTGGAACCAACTCTCGAGCTTTAGAGTGGCCGAGTCGGAGCCGAGGTCGGCTCCGAACCCATCCAGCAAGAATGAAGGTGAGATAGACAACTTAACATTGTTTATTTGTCCACTGCTGCTGTAGCAGCCTTAGTTGTATGGGTTACGTCCTGCTATGGATACAAGACAGCCAGCTTCCAAAACTTAATCCACACACTCAAACCATTAAGTTGGCTTGAGTGGAGCTAACTGAAAATAATGGCTTAGGTGCTAGGCTCTTCAGTGCTTTCCTGCTAGTGAAGAGTACTCCTCTTGCATTCTTTTAAGGATCAGTTGGTTAATGCTTACAACTGATGACCAGATAAGTTCCCTTCAGGGCTTCAACTGCCACATTTATTTTGATAACAAAATGAATGTCTTCTGTAAAAATATAATTTCTGTCACCTGACTAACTTTTATACAAGTGAAAAAAGTTATTTAACCTAATATATGTAGTCATCTGAAGTGTTTGTGTGGTCTGCATTGCTCTGAATATCACTCATCTCTGCATTTAATTTTGATTTGAAGCTCTTTATTTAAGGTTTGATCACTTCTATTTTGTATCGTATTCTAGTATTACATTTGTTTTGCTTTTTTTTAAGTTTTTGGTTCTGTTGGAGTTTTAAGAGTTCTTGGCTAGGGTTTGTTAAAAAAAGTTAGCAAAAATTTGTTTGCAAAGAATTCCTTTGTAAACTGTGGATAACATCAGATAATTAGAGAGAAGAGCTGAGAGACAGCATTGCTACTTTATTTAGATATATCTGTAGTTATCTGAAGTGTTTGTGTGGTCTGCATTGCTCTCACTCATATCTGCATTTAATTTTGATCTGAAGCTCATTATTTAAGGTTTGATCACTTCTATTTTGTATCTTATTCTAGTATTACATTTGTTTTGTTTTAAGTTTTCTGTTCTGTTGGAGTTTTAAGTGTTCCTGGCTAAGGTCAGTTAAAAAAGTTACCAAGAATTCCTTTGCAAACTGTGAATAACAGTTAATTAGTGGGAGGAGCTGAGAGACAGCATTGCTATTTTATTTCGATATATCTGTAGTTATCTGAAGTGTTTTTGTGGTCTGCATTGCTCTGAGTATCACTCATCTCTGCATTTAATTTTGATTTGAAGCTCTTTATTTAAGGTTTGATCACTTCTATTTTGTATCTTAATCTAGTATTACATTTGTTTTGTTTTACATTTTCTGTTCTGTTGGAGTTTTAAGAGTTCTTGGCTAGGGTCAGTTAAAAAAAAAGTTACCAAGAATTTCTTTTCAAAGAATTCCATTACAAACTGTGAATAAAATCAGTTAATTAGTGGGAGGAGCTGAGAGACAGCATTGCTATTTTATTTAGAAATATCTGTAGTTATCTCAGATATTTGTGTGGTCTGTATTGCACTATCACTCATCTCTGCATTTAATTTTGATTTGAAGCTTTTTATTTAAGGTTTTATCACTTTTAGTTATCTCAGATGTTTGTGTGATCTGCATTGCTCTGAGTATCACTCATCTCTGCATTTAATTTTGATTTGAAGCTCTTTATTTAAGGTTTGATCACTTCTATTTTCTATCTTAGTCTAGTATTACATTTGTTTTGTTTTAAGTTTTCTTTTCTGTTTGAATTTTAGGAGTTCTTGCCTAGGGTCAGTTAAAAAAGTTACAAATAATTCCTTTGCAAAGAATTCATTTGCAAACTGTGAATAACATCAGTCAATTAGTGGGTGAAGCTGAGACAGCATTGCTATTTTATTTAGAAATCTGTAGTTATCTGAAGTGTTTGTGTGGTCTGCATTGCTCTGAGTATCACTCATATATGGATTTAATTTTGATCTGAAGCTCATTATTTGAGGTTTGATCACTTTCACATTGCCAAAGTGGTTAGGAAGACCTTCTACATTGCCCACCTGATCATGAAGGGATTCACATCCAGATCAGGAGAGGTCATTGTACCCCTGTACTCTTCACTTATCAGACCAATGATTGAGTACAACGCCCCATTCGGAATGTACCTTACCCGACACCTGCAGCAGTTGGAAAGACCCCAAAAGTTCCTCACCAAAAGGATAAAGGGGCTCAAACATATGTCATACGATGCCCGTCCGAAGAAACTCCAGCTCTATTCAGTCGCATACCGTCTGCTCAGAGGTGATCTGTGCCTGACATACAAGGCCATGTCCAACCCGGAATTAATGGACATGCTCCACCTCAAAAAATCCAAATCCACCAGAGCCACGAGCAAGAGACTTAAACCTCAACACGGATATAAATAGGACGTGCTGGAGGGACAGATTCATCACCCAGAGACTCCCTACACTATGGAACAGAATCCCAGTCCATGTGAGGCAGAGCCCCTCACTGACTCTGTTCAAGAGAAATCTTGACGAGTGGATGGGAGATCGTAGGTTTACCCCGGGAATCACATCTGTGTCACTGCTGGACAGAGGCACAGCAAACTAATGGGTATAGTATTCTCATCCTAAGGGGTGGTGAAAGCCACACACACTCTGGCTAGGCTTATAAATGCCCTAGGGCAGACAGCCTAGTATGAACCTATGAACCTATTATGTATCATATTCTAGTATTACATTTGTTTTAAGTTTTCTGTTCTGTTGGGAGTTTTAAGAGTTCTTGGCTAGGGTCAGTTAAAAAAAGTTACCAATAATTCCTTTCAAACTATGAATAACATAATTTAATTAGTGGTAGGAGCTGAGAGACAGCATTGCTATTTTATTTAGAAATATCTGTAGTTATCTGAAGTGTTTGTGTGGTCCTCATTGCTCTGACTATCACTCATCTCTGCATTTAAGTTTGATTTGAAGTTCTTTATTTAAGGTTTGATCACTTCTATTTTGTATGTTATTCTAGTATTACATTTGTTTTGTTTTTCTGTTTGAGTTTTAAGAGTTCTTGGCTAGGGTCAGTTAAAAAAAAGTTACCAAGAATTCCTTTGCAAACTGTGAATAACATCAGTTAATTAGTGGGAGGAGCTGAGAGACAGCATTGCTATTTTATTTAGATATATCTGTAGTTATCGGAAGTGTTTGTGTGGTCTGCATTGCTCTGAGTATCACTCATCTCTGTGTTTAATTTTGATTTGAAACTATTTAAGGTTTGATCACTTCTATTTTGTTTCTTTTTTCTAGTATTACATTTGTTTTGTTTTAAGTTTTCTGTTCTGTTAAGAGTTTTAAGAGTTCTTGGCTAGGGTCAGTTAAAAAAGTTACCAAGAACTCCTTTGCAAAGAATTCCTTTGCAAACTGTGAATAACATTAGTTAATTAGTGGGAGGAGCTGAGAGACACCATTCCTATTCTATTTAGAAATATCTGTAGTTATCTCGTGTTTGTGTGGTACTCATTGTTCTGAGTATCATTCATCTCTGCATTTAATTGTGATTTTAAGTTCTTTATTTAAGGCCTGATCACTTCTAGGTGATATTGAAGTGTATTAACCCACCCGATGCGCAGTAGCAAGCCACGCCCAAACCCTGCCTGTGACAGCGATGTCAGTATACCACCCACCTTTTGGTTGAAATTGTCTGCTTACCCTCAATTAAGCCACATTGATTATTTTCTATTATACCATGACCCCCCATTAATATTCCAAAACGTGCATGCTGATTGGCCAGCGTGCACGTTGTAAATCGACTTATACTAATGGAAAAAGGTCCGGTCACCCGGACTTTTTCCATTACTATAAGTCTCTTTTAAAACACTGTCTCGCTATGTTAAAAGAGTTTAACATAGCGACACAGGTTTAAAAGAAGCAACAGAGATCTCCGTTGCTTTTTTTAAAGCTGTCTCGCTGTGTTAAATTCCTTTAACATAGCGACACAGTGTGTAAAAAGCAACGAAGATCTTGCTTTCTCTGTTGCTTTTTTTTTAAACCTGTCTCGCTATGTTAAATGGGTTTAACATAGCGAGGCAGCTTTAAAATAAGCAACGGAAATCTCCGTTGCTTATTTTAAAGCTGTCTCGCTATGTTAAACCCATTTAACATAGCGAGACAGGTTTAAAAAAAAAGCAACGGAGAAAGCAAGATCTTCATTGCTTTTTACTGTTTCGCTATGTTAAATGGGTTTAACATAGCGAGACAGCTTTAAAATAAGCAATGGACATCTCCGTTGCTTATTTTAAAGCTGTCTCGCTATGTTAAACCCATTTAACATAGCAAAACAGTAAAAAGCAACGGAGATCTTGCTTTCTCCATTGCTTTTGGCCACAGCTCTGATGTACTGCGTAGGCATGCGCAGTACATCAGAACTGCCGTGGATACCAGACAGCTGCTGAAGGGCAGCAAAGGGGCATTATACAATGCCATTATTTAAGAAAAGTAATTATTTCTTTTCTTAAATAATGTCATAGTATAATAGCAATAACCCACTTCTGGGTGTGGGTAATGCGGGATTTACCCACGGTTGTCAACCGTGGGTAAATCCCGCATTACCCACACCCAGGCGTGGGTTATTGCTATATTATTCTTGTTACTTTATTTATTTGTAGTCTCACGAAGTCACACTGATTATTTTCTATTATTCTTGCTAGTCTGTTTCCTAATAGTGTCTTGAGTACCTTGTAATCATGATTTAATATAGAAATAGGTCTATATGCACCAGAGTCAACTGATGTCTTCCCATTCTTTTGTATTATCACTAATACTGCCTTTTTCTAGGTCTCTGGGATCTCTTCTTCTCTTAAATGCTGTTAAATAAGGAGAGAGAGCCCTTTATTATTTTTACTTTTTCATATCTCTCTTACTCTTACATGTATTCCAGATGCTTTACCTCATTTATGTTTTTAAATTACCTCTTTAATCTCTGTTTCATCTCTTGTTTCTTGTTAAAATAGATCTTCTTCTTCTAGTGTTGGTATCTTAAATTCTCCCAAATACCTTTCCATTTCATAAGAAAAAACTTCAACATTCTAATCGGCACAGTAGAATTTCCAATAAAATTTTTCCATGATTTTTAAGATTTCTAATGATTCTGTTTCAGTTGTTATCATTTCCAGATTCCTAACTTAGTGATCATTTTATCTTTTGCTGCCTGAGGTTTACGAGAGTCCACGATGCTTTGCCAGAGATGGCCTGCACCTGTTGCCCTTAGGATTCTGGATACTGGCTAAGGCTCTTGCCACCCCAATAGTGCCTTTTTTAGGCAAGGTTCAAATGGCAAATTCACCACCGTAACAGGTACAAGCAAGCAAAATCTGAGGGTAATGCTACTCTATGCTAGAAGTCTAAACATCAAAATGCACTCAATCAAGGCACTCCTTAAAATGGAGAACATTGACATCTGTGCAGTGACAGAGACATGGTTCAAAGCTCCAGAGAGCACCCCTGCATTACCAGGCTTCAATTCATACCACACCTTTTGGCCACCTAACCCAGAAAGAAGCACTAAAGGCAGAGGCGTGTCCGTATTCATTAAGGATATCTACACCTCCAGGCTAGTTGCACAGCATAATGCATCCGAGATTATCCAAGTGCAACTAACTCTGGGCAAGACCGCAATCCAAATTGTAGCTTGCTACAGACCCCCACCATGCCCCAGGATTCACACTCCTCATTTCTTGATACACTGGAAAGTATTAGGGTGCAACACAACACCCTAATAATGGGCGATTTCAACTACCCCACCATTAACTGGGAAAACTACTCATGTACCAACTCTTTTGCTCAACGTTTTCTAGAATTCATAAATTCCAAAGCCTTGGATCAGCTTATTCACACCCCCACCAGGGGTGGCAATATCCTAGACCTGGTCATTACCAACATGGAAAACCAGTGCTCCACACCAGAGGTCAATTCCTCGTTGGTCAGATCCGACCACAAGCTAATCAGCCTAGACATCCACATCCCACCCCCCCAGCCCCAATTAAGGAAACCATTGTAAAAAATTCTTCAAAGCCAACTTCACACTTCTTAAGACAGAAGTGGCAAACTTCATGACACCCATGCAGATGGACAATATAGGTATGCCTGCCGAATCCTACACAAATGCACTTTATAAGCACTTACACGAGTGCATGGATCATGCTATCCCTAACAGAACCATGATGTTATCCTCCAAAAAAAGGAAGCCAATCTGGTGGTCCTCTGCCATAAACAAACTCTACAACAGAAGAAAGAAACTGTTGCAAAAAAGAGTAAAATCCCATGACTGCAGGAACTCCCTGGTCAACCTCAGTAAGAAGCTGAGATCCCTCATAAAATCCTCCAAAGCTAGTTACGAAAAAAAAATTGCCACTGACTCTAAAGACAACCACAAAGCATTCTATAGCTATGTCAAGAATCTAAATGGGAACACTCAGATCTGCTCTGAGTTACAGCACAATGGCACTAAATATACAGAACCAACTGATATTGCCAACATCCTAGCAGATAGGTTCAGTGCTAACTTTGCCCCCCTCTCACCCCCTAGAGGGCCCATCTCTATACCGGAAGAATGTAAAGTTCCTATAATCATGGCTGCACAGGTAAAAAACACACTCTCCAAAGCCAAGAACACAGCATCCATGGAACCTGACAATATCCCAGGCTGCGTTCTACATGAACTACAGAATGAACTGGCACCCTATCTAAGTACCATGTTCAATCATTGCCTCACCTCAAGCTTTGTACCCACTGAATGGCGCACCGCGACGGTTATCTCACTCCACAAATGGGGAGCCACAACGGACCCCGGGAACTACCGCCCCATTAGCCTGACGAGCCTGGTCTGCAAGGCCATGGAATGTATCATCATGGAAGTCATAAACAAAGACATTAGCAATCTCCAAACTCTGGACCCTACCCAGTTTGGATTTGTAAAAGGCAGATCATGTCTCCTAAACCTGATTGACTTCTTTGAAGCAGTCACCAAAGCCATAGATGAGGGTAAAATGGTTCACACAGCTTATCTAGATCTCGCCAAGGCTTTCGATACCATCCCCCACTCTGGAATTATAGATAAGCTCACTAAACTAGGTATAAATTCCTATGTCACAAGATGGGTTGCCAACTGGCTCACGGACAGAACCCATACTGTGAAAGTAGCGGATTCCAAATCTGACATCAGACCAGTGACAAGTGGAGTACCACAGGGTTCAGTCCTGGGTCCTCTCCTGTTTGGTATCTACTTTTCTGACGTGCAGGCCAACACAGAAGGTCTTTGGCTAACAAAGTTTGCAGATGACTGCAAACTAGGAGCCATAATCAAAACTCCTAACGATGTGGACAAACTACAAAAGGGCCTCACTGAGACAGATACCTGGTGTCAAAGCCATGGCCTGAAGCTCAATGCCAAAAAGTGTATGGTCATCCCCTTTGGTAAAAACTCTGTACCCATGAACTACCACATAGCTGGTAGTCTACTTAATGCCGAAAATGTGATGAGACCTTGGGACACAGGTGGACAGTAGTCTCTCCTTTGATAATCACATCGCCACAGTGGTCAGGAAATCCTTCTATGTGGCTCATCTCATCACAAAAGGATTCTCATCTAGAAAAAAAGAGGTCATTGTTCCCCTCTACTCATCACTCATTAGACCCATTATAGAGTACAATGCCCCTTTTGGTATGTACCTCACAAGACATCTACAACAACTGGAAAGACCACAGAAATACCCCACAAAGAGGCTTACTGGCCTCAAACAGATGCCCTATGCAGACCATCTCAAAAAACTACAGCTTTACTCCATCGCATATCGCCTACTCAGGGGCGATCTCTGCCTAACATACAAAGCTATGTCAAACCCAGAGCTGTTGGACATGCTCCACTTAAAGAAATCCCAATCCCTCCGAGCTACACGCTCTAGGGACCTAAACCTTGTCACCACAATAAACAGAACATGCTGGAGGGATAGATTCCTGTCCCAGAGACTTCCCATACTCTGGAACAGACTACCTATCTACGTCAAACAGAACTTCTCATTAGCACTCTTGAAGAAAAATCTTGACGATTAGATGGGAAATGGGAAATTCACCCCAGGGATCACTTCTGTGGCTCTGCTCGACAGGGGCACAGGAAAATAAATTTCTTGGGTGGCGAAAGCCAGGGTACATTTTTTGGCTAGGCTTGTATGGGCCCTAGGGCCGATAGCCTAGTACCTACCTATGAACTTATGAATCACCGATGAAATTTTATTTTAATGCCATGGTCCTATATTCATTTATGTTTTTTTAAGTATTCAAGCATTTAACACTTTGCCAATCTAAACTGTACCTCCTCTGTATCTTTTGAATTCTCTGCTATTTTCCTTCTAGCAGCTTAAGCCTTCTGAAGTCCTCTAAATAGTTGTCATAACTTTTCTCAATAAGTTATTTTGCCTTCAAGTATTTATCAAGTATTGTGGAAAATGCCAGTGTTTATGTATGTATTCTGAATTTTTGTCTACTACCCTTAACTGTATTGGTGCATGATTAGGGGGTAGGTTCATACTTAGTGCTTATTTGAATGGTAATCACATAATGACTCAATGCAACACATTTATCTAGTGTTTATGATTTTGCCGGTTAAACATTTAATTACAGGACATGGAATTATAGTGTGCATTCCGTGTCAATAACGGCAAAACAACTGATGGAACACCTCACCAAAAATAAAATTCTAGCTAACTCCCAACATGGCTTCAGGCCAAATCACAGTACCACATCAGCCCTACTATCCTTTTCTAATACCATCAATAACTTCAGAAACAATAATAAACTATCATCTGTTCTTTTCTTAGACCTCTCCAAGGCCTTTGATATGGTGAACCACATTCAACTCCTCCATACATTAAAAAAACTATCACTCAGCAATTCCACGCTGAAATGGTTCCAATCCTACCTGTCCAATAGGCAACAGGCTGTTCTATGGCAGGACAAATTATCTACATGCCTACCTGTTACACTTGGAGTTCCCCAAGGATCTATTCTTGGCCCTCTTCTCTTCACCATCTTTGTTAATGACCTGCCCACAATCACCCCCCATGCCACATGCATTCAATATGCAGATGATTCGACTATCATCAGTACTGCCTCCATCCTGGCAGACCTCACTGCTTCAACCCAAGACACCTTCAACCTAATAGAAAAATGGTTCTCAAGTCGACAACTAGTTCTCAACCCCAACAAAACAAAACTACTTACTTTCTCACCCACTAACAAGACTCTTCCCCCCACCTTCTCTATTACATCCTCCAATGGAATCAATATATCACCAGAAGCTCACACAAAGCTATTAGGTGTTACCATTGATAACTCCCTTAAATTTGACACCCATTTCAATCTTACCATCAAAACCGTCAATAAAAAGCTTGGCTCTCTCTATAAAGTAAAACACTTTCTCACTCCTCACGCTAAAATTACAATTGCCAGCACACACCTACTATCAACTCTTTTCTATGCCTCCCCTCTTTACAAACCTAAACAAGACAACCCTTAACAAACTTGCTTCTTGTTACAATCACATAGCTAGATTTGCCACAAATTCCACCTTTAGAACGCACCACTGCACTAACTTGAAGCAACTAGGGTGGTTAGAGTTTTCCAGCCAACTCCATTTCAACCAACTCAAAACGGCTCACCAGATACTGTATCACCCAGAGAAAACACCAGCTCTGAAAAACATCATTCACCCCTATATTAACCTGCAATCTTTACGCTCCTCCAATAAGATCTTATCTCAAACTACCAAAGCCAATAATTCTGCTGGGGATTCTCTATTCTCAAACTTTGTAGGTAAAGTGTGGAACTCCCTACCGACCATGCTCACCTCAGAACCCTCACTCCTACAATTCAAAAAAAAGCTTAAACCCCATCTCAATACTCTCTGGCAATGTCCCTGTTCCAAACCTGATTAACCACTATCATTTATCCTTAACCGCTTTTTAACAAGGCGCCTCGCCTTTGTAACTGACCTATGTTTTTTTTATATGCTGCTGTTGTTTTTTTTTTTCCCCAAGATGTGATGTATCTTTATATTGTATTTAGAACTCAACTATCTTCCTTTTTTTGCATTAACAATGTTCATATGTCTGTTATGTACTTGGAGCTTTTCTCCCCGGGCCTCCGCTGAAAATGGACATGTATCCAGTCGGACTCACCCGGTTAACAAATGTAAAATAAAATAAAATAAAATAAATAAATAAAAATTACTGTTCTTAATCACCGCCCTCCGGCATGTCAATCACGGTGGCCATGCCCATTCCTGCGTGAACTAACTGGTGGGTTAATACACTTCAGTATCATCCACTTCTATTTTGTATCTTATTCTAATATTACATTTGTTTTGTTTTAAGTTTTCTGTTCTTTTGGAGTTTTAAGAGCCCCCCCCCCCCATCCACCCAGTCCTTGTTGTGTTCTTAAATATGGTGCCTTTTGAGCTGCCCAACCCTACTATAAATCTCATTTTGGACACTGCTTACAGTCCCATCTCGTCAGCTTATTCTGCTGAGTAGAGAGAGAGATCATTTGGGAAGGCCCACCCCCTTAGTTTATCATCCTTAAATTATAGTGTTTCATCCCTTCCCACTTTACCAAAAATGTAATTTATTCATCTGCTTTTACTGTATTTGTGTTTTTCCTTACTTTATTACTTTATTTTGCTTTTGCTGCCTGTTCTTAAAAGTATTCAATTGCATTTATTCTGCTGCATTTATTACTGCTTGTTAGTAGCCTGATTAAATTGTAACTGTTATTCTAAGCCTTTTGGTTTAAGCATTTGGGCTTCAGGCCAGTTGTTTTACATTAAGAAAAATTGTGGTCTGCTCTCTTGTGGCAGGACAGGTAGCTTACATCCTTCTAAGTTGTAAGTTGCTGATTGAAGGCTTAGTGTATGTTATTCTAAAAGTGTCTTAGTTCTGGTTTAAGCACTTGGGCTTCAGGCCAGTTATTTTACATTAAGAAGGTTTGTGGTCTGCACTCTTGTGGGAGGAGAGGGTAGAGTCTCCCCTTCTGAGCTGGGAATTTCTGGTTAAAGGCTTATTGTGCCTGCTTATTTGAGCTGTTTCTTTCTGAAATTGGTGCACCTTGTTTGCCATAGCATAGACTAGATTCAGACCTGCTGAATCTAGCTTTGTTTGTGTAATTTGAGTACTAATCCAGACCATCTTTTTTTGGAGAAGGTTTCCTGCACCCTAGTGGCAGGAGTGTGCAGCTAGAACTTGTCTGACTGAAGATTGCTGGAACAGGGCTTAGTTTTGAGCTTTTTTATTGGTTAATTTGTTTAAACCAGTTTGCTCGTTTGCTACTGTTATATATAAAAAAAAAAGTTCTAGCTTGTTTTCTCACCTTTCCTGTTACTAGAGTAGTCCAGATACAGATTTGCAGCATTTAGGACTGTATTGTAATTTCTAAGTTCCCCAGACCTTTCTGTGTTAGAGGGAAGCCTCTCAGCTTATCAGTGGGAGTGGTAAGCACTAGGTAGCCTATTTACCACAAGAGGAGTGGTTTCTAGCTTCCTTTCAACTTTCTGCTTTAAACGACCGTGTTTACATGGGTTTTCACACCGTGCACCACCACTAAGCTAGGGTTAATTATTACCGGTACCAGAAAGTCTGGTCTTCAAATTTTCCCTTACAGCTTGCTAGTTCTCTTCTCTCTTGCATTTAATTAGCTTATTCGCCTAGCACTTCATCTGATTTCTTGTAGCAGTTATTGTAGCACACATAAGTGCTAACAGCACTAAACGTCCTATAAGGAAAAACAGCTCCAGTACTTATTAATAATGACTATCCCTCCTGGCATATCTAAAGGTCAGTCCCTTGTGCTTTCTCCTATTAACCTGGTGAACTTAGGCATTCTGAGGCAGTGTAGCAACTGTCTCATGTACACAAACAACCCTCTCCTCTTTCTTCCCAACACTCAAACTTCTGAGAGATGCAAACTGGAAGACATGCACTCTCCAGCCAAGACCAGAATAGCTGGTCAAAAGGAGAAGGTCAACACCTGCACCACACCACATGGAACACATAGCCCTCCAGAACACCCACCATCACAGCTCTCATATAAAAACACAAACCACACATCCACCTTCATGGAGGCTCTCAATAGAAATCTACCCAAACAGCAGAGACCTCCAAATCAGAAACACACTCAACCACCACAGCACAGCACAAATCACAAGACATATAGCTCACCTACACAGTGTGCCCCTCAACCTAAGCCCCTAAGGCAAAACAGCTTCCCCAATACACTAATCATAGGTGACTCAATAGTGAGGCACACTGATGTCCCACTCACTAGGTTGAATAAGGTGAAGGTAATAGTCAGCTGTCTGTCGGGTGCCAGGATCCGACACATAATACACGCACTCAGGTCACTCCACAACAAGTACAAGTATGACTCTGTCATTGTCCATGTGGGTGTGAATGACCTGAGATGTACCTCCCTGGACTACATGAAAAGTGAGATGGAGGAGCTATTGGATTATGTGGCCCAGGCAGGTATGACCCTAGCCCTGAGCAGCATCCTGCCATCTCCCAGAATGGTACTGTAGTACAGGCAGAAAATGATTGACTTCAACAGTTGGCTAAGTTTCTGGTGTCATTCTAAGGGGATCCAGTATCTGTCTGCTTGGGATGACAGAGCTCGATGCTTTGCCAGAGATAGCCTACATCTGTCACCCCTAGGTTTCCGGATACTGGCTAAGGCTCTTTCCTTCCCTATAGTACCTTTTTTAGGCAGTGTTCCAAAGACCAAATTACCACCATAACAGCTATAAATAAATGCAATCTGAGGGTCATGCTGCTCAATGCTAGAAGTCTAAATCTCAAGATGCACTTGCTCGAAGCACTCCTCAAAATGGAGAACATTGACATTTGTGCTGTAATGGAGACCTGGTTTAAAGCAGCAGAAAGCACCCATGCGCTACCAGGCTATAACTCATTCCACAACTTTCAGCCCCAGGAAATGGACTGAAGCGCCAAAGGCAGTGGTGTCTCCATATTCATAAAGGATATGCACATCTCCAGACTAGTAGCCCAGCTTAACACATTGGAGATACTTCAGGTACAACTAACAATGGGTAAGACGGTGATTCAGGTCGTAGCCTGGTTTAGGTCCCCAACCATGTCCCAAGACTCTCATTCCATGTTCCTAAGCACCCTGGAAACTATTAGGGTCCAATGCAACACTCTCATACTAGGTGACTTCAACTACCCCTCCATCAACTGGGAAAACTACTCATGCACCAATACAGTTGCCTAACGCTTCCTGGAATTCATTAATTCCAATGTGCTAGACCAGCTCCTTCTTACCCCCACTACAGGAAGCAACATCCTTGACCTGGTTATTACTAACATGGGCAACCATTGCTCAACACCAATAGTCAATTCCTCCCTGGTTAGATCTGACCACAAACTAATTACCATGGAAATCCACATCTCACCCACACCACCAACAAAGGTAACCACCATGAAAAACTTCTCCAAAGATTTGGACTCCTAAAAACAGAGGTGGCTAATTTCACGGCACCCATGCAAATGGAAAATAGGTGCATGACCACCGAATCATACACCAATGCACTGTACAAACACATACATAAATGCATGGAACTAGCCATACCCAACAGGACCAAGATGCCCTCCTCCAAAAAGAGGAAGCCAATCTGATGGTCTCCTGCTATTAACAAACTCTACAACAGAAGGAGGAAACTGTTGCAGAAAAAGGTGAAATCCCAAGACTGGAAAAACTCCCTTATTAGCCTCAACAAAAAGTTGAGATCCCTCATCAAAACCTCTAAAGCTAGCTATGAAGGCAGAATTGTGGCAGACACTAAAAACAACCACAAAGCCTTATACAGTTATATCAAGAATCTCCACAGCAATACCTAGATTTGCTCTGAGTTACTGAACAATGTTAACTGCTATACTGAGCCAACAGATATTCCCAACATACTGGCCAACAGATTCAGTGCCAACTTTACCCCCCCCCCCAAAGGACCAAACTTAATACTGAAGAATGCCAGGCATCCAGCATTACTGTAGCACAGGTTAAAGCTGAATTGACCAAGGCCAAGAATACAGTTTCCATGGGGCCCGACAATATCCGTGGCTATGTTCTCCATGAACTTCAAAGTGAACTGGCACCACACCTGTGTACTACAATCAACAGAACATGCTGGAGGGACAGGTTCATAACCCAGAGACTGCCCATGCTCTGGAATAGACTTCCCATACATGTCAAGCAGAGCACCTTACTGCCCCTTTTCAAGATAAATCTTGATGAGTGGATGGGAAATAGAAAGTTCACCCCGGAGATCACTGCAGTGGCTCTACTTTATAGAGGCACCAGGAACTAATGGCGGCATAATGCCAGGGCACTTCTATGGGCTAGGCTTGTAAAGACTCCAGGGCTGTTGGCCTAGTACACACCTATGAACCTATAATACAAAACGTTTACCAAGGAAAGACTGTCATTTTTGGGGACAGGGGGAAAGTTTAAAGTGCTTTTCACACTTTTTGTGCTTCTGCCTACTGCTGCCAGTCTTCCCTGGAATTGGGATTTTTTTTCCCCTCAGCTTAACCATGTAACAGCCTAGTAGTTCCTTGGTTCTTCCTTCCTGCCACAAAAAGAAAGTTAGTAAACAACCTTTGCCATTACAGCCAACTCTCACTGTGGCCATTTACTGGTTCCTCAAACCATTCATCTTTTACTTTGTTCTTTCTGGTGTACTCCTTATAGCCACCATGGACTGGAGATTATGCTCATCTTCTGCAGCTATAATAGTGTCCATGGAATGAAGGGAGAGCCAGTCTTGTTTCTTCTGGAAGAAGGGGCACTGAGTTTTGCTCTGCCTAGCCAGCAAACTATATTCCAAAGGAAGTTTTTTTTTTTTGCGGCAAAAGTGGATCTGCTGCTTCAGAAATTCTCATTGAAAGCAAAAGCTTAAGTATCTTCTGTCTCAGTAACCTTTGACTTGGCTCGGGCTCCTGACCCTTCCATTTCAGCTCTTTCTGGTAAGAAAAAAGTATTCATTTACTGAACAGTTTCAAGTTTTGAGTCACAAAAAGATTGTGACGGGAAAGTTTCTATTTCATCTCCTTAGTGCTCTGACTGATTCTGAGGAGAGTGTGTTTTTTCCCATTCCCTTGGAAGGATTCTCTCATATTCCAGAAATAGTTTCATTAAGTCTCTTATTTTAGTGGGAATATAATGACTTTCCTCAGTCCTGAAAACAGCATGAGTTATTGCAACTAGATTTGCCTGAACTTACTTAAATTCCACATGTCCTTTCTGCACTGGTCTATTTTTGTTAAAGCCTTTATGTTGTAATGACAGCCAGCCTATTACCCTCAAGAAAGCAGATTGTGTAAAGTTCCTCAGTTTTACAAGTTTTTATATGGTAATTCCTAATCAGGCCTGTCAGCTCCTTGCACTTGTGAACCCAGCTGCTGCTAATCACTTGCCTTATCTCAATCCCTTTCCTTCTCTCAACATGATTTTTTTTTTTGGGGGGGGGTGTATTCTAATGCAGCACTTATTTTCAGAATTCTCAACTGTCAAACTTTTGTTAGCTTATGCTTGCCTCTTTGACTATCAGGAATATTTTGGCATGTTTCCTTATGTGAGCAATAGACTTGTCTGTGTAACATGTCCTTCTATTCATCTGTTGTAGTGTTCTTTACATGAGGGAGTTGCCTGCCCAGGCGACCTTATGTCAGCCAGTATACCAAAGTATTTTACTACTATAAGGTGTGCAGTAAGTCTGATGTAGGCCATAAAGGTGACATACCCGCACACCATCCTCAGAACTTCTTTGCCGCTACTCAGATCACCAGTCCTGGACTTTGCTCTGCTACTGGAATCAAGTATTTCTGCTAAAGTTATGTGCCCCATCACAACTGTTCTATTTGCCAGTTGTTCATCCCCAAGACCCTTCTAAGCAGACTTTCTTCCCCCACGATATATCTAGAGAACCAGCACATGAAAATGATTGCCAAAAGCAGGATGGAGGGTTCCTCTGGCCCGACAGCTGAGCCTACCATGAAGTGGAAGTCCAAAAGGCCAAGGCCTGAAGCTTCAGCTGTGCCTCTCCCCATGGACATTTCTCCCAAGGTGCATGATAGCCCAGAGATGCATTCTGCTTTGGATCTGGATGCTCAGGTCATGGCCATGTTGCAGGCCACCTTACAGCCAGACACCAGCATATCCAGAGAAGCCTCACAGACATCAGACATGGATGTCCAGGGGGAACCAAGGCTCATTTTATCGGAGGGCCCTAGGGGAATCATGCAAATCTTGGTGAGAGAAGAAGTCTATTTGGGTTTACTTTAATGCATTCCTACATCTGAACCCCTGACCTTATATTGGATGGATGTTCCAGCTAAGAAAAAGGGGAACACTAAGCATCCATCCCCTCCTCAAGACCCTCAGAAAGAGTGGCAAAATTTTGCCCAAGGATTATTCAAGGCATTTGTGCCCTTGAGGCCTACTGCTGGGTCCTTTGATGCCTACTGCTGGGTCCCCTGCTCCTCCTCTCTCCTGGCCTAGCTCACCCCAAAAAAAGGGTCAGACAGCCTACTTCAGAGGAAGAACTTTCTTCAGATGATGGTAGTGACTCATTAGCCTACTGCTCACAAATTCCTTCACCATTAGACTATCCTTCCCCTGAGGAAGATTCTAATTAGACAAACTCCCATATGGAGGAAATCTCATTTGGGGAAACCCTTTTAAAAATGAGAGACCACTTCATGTGGGACAGCACTCAAATGTCAGATGTTCAAAAGAGGTACTACAACCTCCTCCAGGTGGAAATCCCCAGCCCTTCAGCTGTCCCACCAGTTATGTCTGTCTTTCTGGATACCTTTGTTTCCATGTCCCTACACCTTGACTCTCAGCCTCCAGCCCCTGAGAAGCTGGATAGATTCTATAAAGTCCCTCGAGACAGCAATTTCCTCTTTAAAGCCCCTGTTGCGGACCCTTCAGTCATCTCTGTGGCCTCAGACAAGGCTTCAAGGTCCCTTCCTTCCACTTCTCTCCTTCTCTCTGACAGACAGTAGGTAATTAGAGAGGCTGGGTAAGAAAATATAAACTTCAACTATCCTAGCCTTTAGGGCTTTGAACTATCAAACTCATATTCCTTGAACTTATGTCACAACTATCTAAAATTGTTTCTGACATGCCTGATTCAGAAAACAAGGCCTTAGCCTCTTCCCTAATTTCTACATCCTCCCAGGTGGCGCGTAACTCAAAGAAATGCAGCACTCATGCTGTTGAGGCTACCTCCAGGGTTGCAGCTTCTGCCTCAGTGTTGAGAAGGTTTGCATGATTAAGGCTTCAACTCCTCTCTGAGGATATCAAAGTAAAGCTCATGGATGCTCCTGTTGACAATTCTGCTTTATTTGGTATGGCTTCAGCTGATCTCTTCAAATCACTGCAGGAAAACAGCAAAGAGTTAAAAGAACTCAAATGCATCCTGGTCTCTCCAGTCCCAAAGTTCCACAGAAACTACCCTTTCAAACAGGTATTTGTCCACAGGCAAACCCGGACATCCCAATCCAAGCTGTGCAAGGGGGAAAGAAACCTCATCACTACTCAGCCCCCCCCCCTTCCCACACAACTAAGCAGACTTTTCCTGACACAGCAGGTTCTTCCTGACTCTTCAGGACTCCCTTTCTCTACCCCTCTTTCCCCACACCTATCCCTATCCCTTCTAACCTGGGAATCCATCACACAAGATGCCTTGGTCTTGTACATCATAAAACACAGATATTTCATGGCATGGCACACCATGCCTCCCTTTAGGGGTATCACACAACCACCTGCAGAACAGGTACACCTCTTCCCCCAAGTATTGGAAGACCTGCTAGAACAGGGAACCATACAACCAGTGCCCACACACCAAAAAGGATGAGGCTTCTACTCAACGTATGTTCCTAGTATCGAGAAAGAAAGGCCCCTGGAGACCCATCCTAGATCTTTCCTTCCACAACACCTTCCTAAAGGTGCCCTCCTTGAAAATACTCACCCTTCAGACTCTGTTTCCTCTAATCCTCCCACAGGCCTTTTGGCATCCATAGACATCAAAGACACCTACCTGCATACTCCCATTCATCCCATTTGATGTGCATAGACAACTCAGATTTTACCTTCACAAAACAAAATTTATTAGGAAGTCAGACCACCTGTTTGTCTCATTCCACCCCAGGGCTCTGGGACTTGCTGTGTCCAAACAAACCATTTCTAACTGGATTTCTAAAACCATTACCTTCTGCTATGCCTACCATGGAAAACTCCCTCTCTGCTTGGTCAAAGCTCACTCTACCAGAGCAGTGGCCTCCTCTGGTGCCTTTTCCAAAGGACTAGACACCAACTTTATCCTAGTACAGGAAATTTCTTTGTTTCTCTGTGGCTTCCTGGCACTTTCTGTTCTCGGCCTTGCCTTTTGGTCTTTCTACAGCCCCAAGAGTTTTCACAACATGTTTAGCCCCAGTAGTCACGTTCTACAGATTCCAGGCCATTCCAATTTTCCCTTACCTAGACAACCTCCTGTTCCAGGCAAGCACCCCAGAAGAACTGCAGAGGAACTTCCACTTAGTCATTGTCATCCTACAACAGCTAGGATTCACAATCAGCTTCAAAAAATCTGCACTCACCCCATCCCAAGGTCATGTCTTTCTGGGATGCAGATTCCAAACAGAAAGAATGATTGTGTTCCTTTCACCTCAAAAGGCTCAGGAGTTCTGCCAGACCTTTTCAGACATCCTTCCCCTTCACCTCTTGTCAGCAAGGCAATTTCTCAGAATCCTTGGACTGATGGCTTTCACCATACCTATGCTGCCCCTGGCAAGACTCTATATGAGGAAGTTTCAGTGGTTCCTGGAGTCAGTGTGGACACAATATACCCACCCTCAGGAATTTCAGATCCTGCTTCTACCTTGCTTAAAGAAGGAGCTTCTATGGTGGATAAAGCCAATGTCTCTCAACCCGAGACCCATCCACCCACTGCCCCCAACTCAAGACCTGTACACAGATGCTTTGGATACAGGATGGGGGGGGGCTGCATTGGGCCCCCATACTGTACAAGGCTAATGGTCTCCCTCTCAGGAAAAGGATCACATAAATGTAAAAGAGATAAAGCCATTGATCCTAGCCGTTCAGTCCTTTCAGGCCCTTCTCAACCCAGGCCAGTTGAAGATCTACACAGACAACATGACCATTCTCTGGTATGTGAACAAGCAGGGGGGACCAAATCCTACCTCCTGTGCAGATTAGCTTTACAAGTTTAGGAGCTAGCCCTCCAATTTTGGATTTCTCTGCAGGCGGTCTACATCCCTTCCAATCTGAACGCTGTGGTAGACACAACACAGGCCCTGGAATGGATGCTTCACAGGGATGTGTTCCTGGACATAGTCCGCTAGTGGGGTATTCCTCAAATAGACTTGTTTGCCTCCCTTCTGAAAATAATTTTGTGCCAGGGAACCTCACCACCTGGCATGGAATGTTGACACCCTATCAATATCCTTGAAGGAGAAGTTTCTATATGCATTCCCTCCCCTTCCGCTCATTACAAATGTCCTGCTGAAGATTCGGCAGGATAAACCAAAAATCTTGCTGGTGACCCCCTGTTTGACAAGACAGCATTAGTTCCCCCTTCTCCTGCACCTAGCCAAGGGCAATCATCACAAGTTACTTCACAGAATGGACTTAAACAGCACGGGAGCACCCTCATCCACCCACGCTTGGCAACTCTACAACTGACTCTGGGTGATACCTTTTAGAAACCTATTCTCAGAAGGCATGCTTTAAGTCTTACAGGAGGCCAGGACACCCAATATCAGGAAATCTTACCTCTCCAAATGGAAAAGATTTTTTATATGGTGTCTCTCTGGTAATCTGAACCACTAACAATGGATCTCATTCTGGGTCTTTCAGACCTGTGTGAGTTGCTCAATTCTGGCTTAGCTTATTCATCTGTAAAAGCATATCTGTCAGCCATTTCTGCATGTCTGCCTTTTTCCTCCTCTTTAGCTTCTAGATTTGAGGCCAAACAGTTCCTCAAAGGCATCCTCCACGTTAGACCTCCCAGGAGGTCTGTGGGCCCTCCCTGGGACCTAAACTTTGCGCTAGAGAAACTGACCTTCGCACCCTTCAAGCCAGCTTCCTCTAGCTCCTAAAACACTGCACTTGGAAAACTGTCTTGCTGCTAACCATAACTTCTGCCAGAAGAGTCTTTGAAATCCAGCCCCTGATGGCTTCTCCCCCTTTTGATCTTCCACAAAGACAGGGTCTCCCTTCACACTAACCCCACCTTTATGGCCAAAGTAGTTAATGAGCTGTCCTTAAACCAGACTGTTCACTTACCAACCTTTTTCCCTTCTTCCCAAAATACTAGCAAGAAGATTTTAAACACATTTGATGTGCATAGACAACTCAGATTTTACCTTCACAAAACAAAATTTATTAGGAAGTCAGACCACCTGTTTGTCTCATTCCACCCCAGGGCTCTGGGACTTGCTGTGTCCAAACAAACCATTTCTAACTGGATTTCTAAAACCATTACCTTCTGCTATGCCTACCATGGAAAACTCCCTCTCTGCTTGGTCAAAGCTCACTCTACCAGAGCAGTGGCCTCCTCTGGTGCCTTTTTCAAAGGACTAGACACCAACTTTATCCTAGAAGCAGCTACCTGGACTTCTGTCCACACCTTTACCAAACATTACAAGCCGGATTCCATCTCCAGATCTAGGGCTGGGTTTGCCAGGGCCATTCTTCATGACCTCCTGGAATATTCATCAGCTAATTCCACCTCCCTCTTTGCCTGAGCTTTGGTACTCTTCCTCATGTAAGGAATACTGCAACAGATTTACAGAAGAACATCAAATAGTTGTGTAAGAACTTAACATAACGATAGATGTCCTTCTCTTCTCTGTTGCAGCATTCTGTCCCACTCCCCCCTTCCCCATTTCTCATGGTTCTTAGATGTATTGACTCTCTATTCCCTGGATTGTCTCTCCTCTTGGGGCTTCAGTTCTGAGGATGGTGTTTGCATACATCACCTTTATGGCCTACATCCAATAGCTGCCTATGTCAGATGTACCATGACTGTAACCATGCACCTTACAGTAGTAAAAAACTTTGGTATACTGGCCAACGTTGGATTGCCTAGGTAGGCAACTTCCTCATGTAAAGAATACTGCAAGAGAGAAGAGATGGACATCCATCATTATGGTAAGTTCTTACACCACTATTCTTTCTGTATTAAGTGGCTACTCAGCTTGAAATGAGCTTATAATTCTGTTGATGCCAGTTCCAGGGCTGCTGCCACTGGAACTGTCATGAGGTTTGCTTGATTGCCTACTCAAGCTAACAGAGAATGACAAAACTGAAATACGAGAGGTAAGCAGATGGAAGGAATTTTTCAAATGTTTCAGCCTTCCCTCTCCAAGTTTGACAAGGAGTTTAACTCTACACCTACCTTTCAAAAAGCAAAACAGCAAGTTGACAATAAGTAAACACATTTTTAAAAAACAGTGGCTGGGAGGTTCCAAAAAGAAAGGAGAAACCTCCAGAACAAAGGACAGAAATTCTAAATGAATATCTATAAGACTCCCACTCTAATAAAGCCATAATCCTTCCCAAATGTCTCAACCTCCATTTTTTGTTTTGGTAACCATTTCAGAATGATTGGTTCTTAAAATAATCCATCAAGGTTACAAAAGGCGGTGGGAGTCTCTCCCTCCATTCCCTTTTCAAGGTTTTCCCCGTGTCCACCAGAGCAAACTTCTCTTCCCTCCCATTCTTCAGCATCTGTCTAAACGTGAAAGAAAAGCAGTCCCACCCCCTCATCTAGGAGAATGATTTTAATCAAGAATGTTTATGATGCCAAAGAAAATTCATGGATACCATTTCTAGATCTGTCCTTTTTAAAACTTATTGTGATGGTGCCCAAATTAACAACTTGTTACCTCATTCCCCATTTAATTTTCTGGTGCCTTTAGATTAAAGTGATGTCTATCGCATTCCTACAGATCCACATTTTAGAAGTGTCTTAAGGCTTTCAGTTCTCTGCATTACCATGTGGTCTATCCCTTACACCAGCGGTTATCAAGAAATGTCTAGCTCCTGTGGTAACCAACTGAAGACTGCAAGATATTCAATTTCTATTTTTATCTTTTCAGTGTCTTTTGCAAATATCAGGACTTTCTCCCATGGTTGTGAGATCTCCTACATAAACTAGGGTTCCAGGAGAACACAAGACTTTTGACTCATCCCCACAGGGTGGTTTCAATGGGCTGTTAATTAGGTACCTTAGTTCAAAGAACTTTATTTGAACAAGGAAAAAAAAATCTGTCTAGATTTGTTCCTGAGGGTTTTTCACTCCCACTACTGCCTTAGAGAGGGAATATCTCAGAATTTGGAGTCTTAAGGTTTCTATGAGTCTCATGATTCCTTTAGCAAGACTCCACGTGAGAATCCAGGGGTACCTGACATCTGTATGGTTCCAACATAAACATCCCCTAAAATTCACTCCATATTTTATTTTATTTGGGGGGGGGTTATGTGTGAGGGGGAATTGTTTTGGTGGGAGACAAAATCTATCAAAATTTGTCTCCCATTTTTCTCAGCACAGTGTCACCACAGACTTCTCAGACTTTACTTGGTGAGCAGTGTCTATAGGGGTAAAAGTACAGGGTCTTTGGAACAGAAAAGACCGACCAAACCTTGGCACTTATCATTGCTATCAGCTCTGTCATCTATGGTCCCCAGGACCATTACAAGTGCTCCAGGACTCCCTGGAAGAATGTCTGGAACACAGGAGTCTACTTTAGATGTGCCATTTTCCCCACTATAGTGCAATCCCGGCATTGGTATATATAGTTAGGAGGGTGTGGGGGCATATCCCCCCACCTAGGTGGGTTTCATATAGTATGGTGTGTTTTAGTGTAGTTTTGCGCAAGTGTTTACTTGCCCTGGGAAAAACTATGTGGTTCAGCATTTTCAGTTTCGTTATTTTGATCTAGGCAAAATAATGTTCAGTTTTCTGGGCTTTTGATTATCTAAAAAGTTGATCTGAACACAGATGCATCTTCTTTTTCTTTGGCAGATAGGAATGTTGATCAGTGCTTTTCCACTTTATTTATTTATTTACAGTTTGATGACTGGGGAAGTCCACTGGGCCCGAGAGACCATTTTCAGTGGAGGCCAGGAGCTTCCCAGACCTTCCTGTTAATATCCAGGATCTTTCTAAAGATTCAGATGAGCTCTCCAAAGATCATTATAGTGACTCTATTCTGGCCCAGACAACAGTGGACATCCTTCCTTATTACTAATGCAGTATTTTTTATTCTTGGGATAGCCTACTGTGGATAGCCAAATATCTGGCTATTATACCAAAGCCCTTCACCTTTCAAGTCTGTTATTTCCTACGTGTAAGGTTTAAGATACATGGGATGATTGATTGCCTACTCCTCAGAACTTCTTTGCCGCCAGTCCAAATGCTACCTCTGAATTTGGTCTGTACTCCATTCACAAAGTTGGTTCATCTAGCAAACCTTCTAAAGATAAGTGCCATGTTGGGGTTTGTTCCTTCCTTTTTTTTCTCTCATTGTACTTTGTTTTTGTCTTCCAGGAAAGGAAAATGTGAGTGTGGGAGGCAGATTCCCCATAAAGATAGATACAAGAAGTGCCTTTTTTGTTTAGGTGCTACACATACACGGTCTGAGATTTTTCAGGCATTTGTCTCTAAGACCCTCCACAGTCATCTGTCGTCCCTCTCTATTACTTAGAAAACCAATGTCTAAAGCTTTTGACTTGGTATAATGTTGCTAAATCATCCTGCCCCAACATTCAACCACCACTTAAGAAAAATGGTGTGTACTCATCCAGCCGCTATGTAGCTTCCAACAGGCATCTCCATCTAGTTGGGTGAAGAACCTGAGGACTGTGTGGTACCATCATTTCCCTCTGCTGTGACCCATTTGAAGGCCAAGACAGAGCTGTTTACTTCCTGCAAAGCTGTGCATATGTCTGATGCAGAGGGAAAATCCACAGCTGATTATATCTAAGGGATTCCCCAACTATTAGGGAAGAGGTGCCTGGTACCCTCATCAAATCTAGACAGGGGTCTGAACCTACTAGATTTGTTAAAGCAGACGCTCCTTTAAAAGGGAAACAAAACACAAACATGGCTTCTCTGGCTATGGATTTTCACATAGTGTGGCAGGACTTTACTCAGGGTTTTTTCAGTCCCCTTATGGCCATGAAACCCCAACAAGGTTTTTCTGTCTCCTTCTAAGAAGACTAGGGATTCTGATTCTTCTGGTGAGGAGTTGGATTTTGGTGAAGTGTCTTTGGCATATTCCTTCCAGATACACACTCCTGTCACCTTGGGGTCTGAAGATTCACTGTCCCTGATTCTCCTTTTGAAGAATTATATTTTGGGTATACAATGGTCTGCATAATGGACCACTTTAAGTGGGACTATTCCTAGGTTTCTGATGTTCAAAAATATACTGTGAACTCTTGCAAATGGAATTCCCCCGACTTTCTGCAGCACCCCCTGTTTTAGCTGCCCTTTTGGATACCTTTTCTGCAGCTTTTCAGGCTCCTGACTCTCAGCTTTTATAAAGTTCCTGTGGATCACAGACTTTTATATAAAAGTTCATCTGATCTTGCTGTTTCCAAGTCCACATATAAGCTATCTAAACTGTTATCCTGTTCCAAGCTATTAATTTCTAAGGACAGCTGTGTTATGTAGAGATGTGGGGAAAAGTGTGTACTTCTGCTACTATGACCTTCAGAGCCATTAATTATCAGACCCACATGACTAGATATACTCTCCCAACTTGGGGGGAGGGTTGGTTGATATATCTGATTCAGACGGTAAGACTTCTGCCCTTTCCCTTTTAAGTTCTGCTTTTCAGGTGGCTTATGATTCTATTAAATACAGTCATGATACTGCTGATACCTCTAGGATAGCTACAACTGTGTATGCAATGATGAGATACTCTTGGTTGCACCTTCAGGCCTTACCTGAAGACATTAAGGCCAAACTGTTAGATTCCCCCCCAGGCAACCAGAATCTGTTTGGCACTACTACTGCAGAATTGCTTAAAACCCTTTAGGATAAGGGCATGGTTATGCAGAACTTGTTTTTGTTTTTCCCTGTCCCTAAGTTCAAGAGAAATTATCTATGTTAACCTGTTGTGCATAGGCAATTTAGACAGTGAGCTAGGAGCAAGAGGATTCCAAAGTGAATTTTCTCCGACAAGCCCCCTCAGAGTACTATGGGCCAAAAACCTTTTCCTGACAAATCTGCCTCTCACATCCAACTATCCCTTCCCCTCAGCCACGTTCCTCTTCTCCTCAGTCTGACTTATTTTTCCTGTTTGGCAACAGATAACTACAGATGTTCTCCATTATACAAAATGGTAATTTTATGGCTTTAGTCCCTTCCTCAACCTACTCCTTGTCAGCCCTTTCATTTTCCTTTGGTTCTGTGGGATCTGATGGAACAGGGAAACAGCCAAACCTGACTGTTTGTCTCAGAAAGGAGCGGGTTTTTATTCCAGAATGTTTTTGGATCCCAGGAAGGAGGGTTGTGGAGGCCTTTTCTAGACCATTCTCAAGGTCTCTTCTTCCAGAATGTTGTCTCTTCAGACACTTTTCCTTCTGTTGCTTCCTCAAGCTTTCCTGGTATCTCTGGATTTGAAGGATGCTTCCCACCATATTCCTATTCACCCTGTCTTCAGGAAGTTTTTACATTTCTATTTCTTCCTCTCATTATCAGTTCTCTGCTTTGCCTTTTTTTTTGTTTGTTTTTTCTACACCTCCAAGGGTCTTTGCCAAATGTCTGGACCCTGTGCTAGCTTTCTGCAGACGTCTGGAAATTCAGATAATTTGGACAATTTTTTTACCTCAAGCCCTCTCTCAGCAGTTTCTGGTTCAGAATCAATACTTTCAGAATCAATACTTCCTTATGCTGCTTCTGCACATTGTGGGGTTCCTACTCAATCTCAAAAAAATATGTGTTGATTCCCTCTGAGGACCAAGTGTTTCTGGGTTGCAGGATTCATACCATTCCAATACTGGCTTGTCTGCTGCCCCTAAGATCCTCTTTAACTGCTTATTTCCAGTCTTTTTTTTCTCTTTCAGCCTTCCTGCAAAGGAATTTCTCCGAGCTCTGGGATACATGGCATACACCATTCCAGTGGTTCCCCTTTGCCAAACTTGACTAGGAAATTTCAATTGTAGCGCCAGACTGTTTGTCTCTACCCTGCCATCCTCTGGAGTATCTGGTTCCACTCTTGCCTTGTCTCAGGCTCAAGCTTCACTGGTGGAGTCACTTGATTTCCCTGAATCCAGGTCTGCCTTTCCAGGTTTCTTTCCCTACTCAAGAACTGCACATGAATGTTTTTGATCATGGTTGGGGAGCCTCATCCAAGAACCTGAACGTCCAGGGTCTTTGGTCCCTTCAACAACTGGAAGCCATGTAAACCTCAAGGAGATGAAGGCTCTACTTCTAGCTCTTCAGACGTTTCACTCCCTTTGGGTTCCAGGTCCTGTAAAGGTTTTTACAGACAATAACACAGTTATGTGGTACATCAACAAGCAAGGGGCACAAAAAAAATCTTACCTTCTTTGCAGACTGCCTCTTCAGGTTTGGGATTTTGCAGTCTGCCATCACTTAGGTTTTCAGGTGGCCTACATTCCAGAGCACAGTCTGATGGCAGACTCTCTGAGCAGGTCCAGGAAAATCCTCACAAATGGATGCCTCACTGGGAGGTGGGAGTTCTACACATTGTACATCACTGGGGTACTAACAAGTACATCTTTTTCCTCCCTTCTGAACAGAACTTCCCCCTGTTCTGTTCAAGTGCCAAGTTCTCTAACTTGGAAAGTGAATGCCATGTATTTGTCTTGGAAGGGAATGTTTCTATATGCTTTTTCTCCTCTTCCTCTACTATCAAAGGTGCTGCACAAGATCATGTGGGACAGGCCCAAAATCTTGATGGTGATTCCCTTTTTGCCCAGATAGAACTGGGTTTCCCTGTTTCATATCACCAGGAGCAGTCATCACAAGTTACCTCACAAGATGGATCTTCTCACACAGGGCAAGGGATCTCTAATTCACCCTCACTTACCCACTCTTAACTTGACACTTTGGGTGATAGGGTTTTGATTCTTTTCAGACACCAGTTTTCTGAGGATGTGCTTTTGGTTTTGCAGGAGGCCAGAAAACCCACTACTAGCAAATCCTGTGTGTTTAAATGGAAAACATTTTCTACTTGGTGTCTCAAGCATGACCTGGACCCTTTTTCTTTGAGACTTGCTCAATTCCGGTTTGACATATTTATCTGCTGTTGGCATATTTATCCATTAAAGTTCATTTGTCAGCCATTTCCAGTTGTCTGCCTTTAAATCCACCTCTAGCTTCTAGTTTTGAAGTCAAAACATTTCTGAAAGGCATCCTTCATATTCAACCTTCAAGAAGGCCTATTCCTCCTTATTGGGACCTAAATTTTGTTCTGGAGAAATTAACACAACCTCCTTTTAAACATGCAGTTTCCTCTATCTTACATTGTACTTGGAAACTGTATTGTTGGTGGCTCTTACTTCTGCCAAGAGGGTCTCTGAACTTCAAGCACTCATGGCAGTTCCACCTTTTTTGATGTTCACAAGGATAGGGTGTCTGTTCATACCAATCCTTCTTTTATGCCCAAGGTGGTTAATTTGTTCTTGAATTGCTCCATTCATATTCCTTCCTTTTTCCCTTCTAAACAGAATCCTAGTGAGAGGGTTCTTTACTCCTTGGATTTACACAGACTACACTTATTAGATACACAAGACAAAATATATAAGGAAATCTGAGCAGCTTTTTATTTCCTCTCATCCCAGGAAATTGGGTTTGGTGGTATCTAAGCAAACTATCTCTTCCTGGATTTCTAAGGCCATTTCTTTTGCTTTTCTTTTATGGGAAGCAGCTTTTTTCTGTTCATGCTTGTTCTGCTAAGGCTCTGGCCTCTTCTATTGCTTGTTTCAAGGGTCTTGATACTAGATTCATGTTGGAAACTGCTACTTGGTCTCTTCACACTTTTGCAAAACATTACAAGTTGGATGTCATTTCCAGGGCCATGGACATCCTTCATGGGTTTTTAGAGGGTTCTTCTGTGCCTTCCTCCTCCCAAATTTTCCAGTACCTTTTTGTACACTTCCTATGAGTAAAGAATACTACAACCGTGATAAAGAAGAACATATAAGATTTCACCATAACAGTAGATGTCCTACTTCTGAGTGCTGTGGTATTCGGTCCCTGCCCCGTTTTCTATTGGCCTCCAGGCTGAGGAGTTCTCCTTACATCCTTTTCTCCTTCTTCTCGTCCTGTATGTACATGTTATTATTTTTCTCTGGGGTTGCTCTGGTTCTTCTGGGGCACTTCAGTTCTAAGGATTAGGCATTTGTATGTCACATGTACCTTATGCCTTGCACATAGGACATACAGTGCCTGGAAGATGTAAAGGCTTTGATATGCTGTCCCAACATTCATCAGTCCTCTGCAGGCTATCCCAAGAGTAAAGAATACTGCAAAGGAGAGATGTAGGGCATCAGCTGTTATGGTAAGATCTTATACAACTGTACTTTGCTTTTGGAAATGGCCAAGGGTAATTACCACAAGCTTCTTCACAGACTGGACCTACTCACATAGGACAAAGAGTGTTTAATACAGCCCAACCCCAAACAACTGCAACTGCCAGGATGATGGTCTTAATATCATTTGGACAACTATTTTCTGAGTATGTAGTACTCAAAATCTAATTGGTTCCAAGACAGGAGCCAGCACCCTTTCAGGGCTAGTGTTTCTCTGGTTCTACTTATTTGTAAGTTACTGTTCTCTGGCATGTCTTTCTTCTTAAAAGTTTGACTTGAGCTTGTCCACTCATTGAACCTGCTCTTTCAATGCAATCACATGAACATGTTTTTAAACGGGTTGCCAAATACCAAGCCTCATTAGAAAATAGGTAGCTGCTCCATTGGATCTTAATTTTCTGTTGGAAAAACTAACTCTTGCTTCATTTTAAGCAGCTCCTTCAGCAGACTTGAGGTTGTTTACATGGAGAACTTTTACTGATTGCTCTGGTCTCTGCAAGAAAAGTATCCAAGTTGTAAGCTCTTGTGGTGGGTTAACCTCATCTCATCTCATTTTCCACAAATATGGGGTTCCCTTGAACTAATTCTTAATTTATGGCTAAAATGGTATCCAAGTTTATTTTGAGCCAAGCTGTCCATCTCAGTCTTCTTTCAAGCCCCTAAAACCAAGTGGAAAGAGCATTCCATAACTTGGATGAACACAGAGAACTCTAATGCTATCTTTACAGAACAACATCTTTTTAAGAATTCTAATTAGTTGTTGTGAAGGAAAGGAAAAAAGGACAAACTGTCAAAACAAGACTATTTTGAAGTGGTTCTCATTTTGTTGCTTTTGTTATACCCACCAAAACAAGGCAATTCCAGACAGGGGGCTCCTTGACCCTCATCCTTCCTTCTCCCAGTCTGTCAAAGCAATGGTAATCTACCGTTATAGCTAAGGCTACTGCAACAGTGACCATAATAATGATGAATATAATTGAGTTTTGCAAGTACACTTACTGTAACAGTACATGTTGGAAGGATCACTGCTGCAGCAGCAGTCCCCCCACCCTTACTTTGGTACATTTAGTCACAGCGTGAGTATATATTTTTTCCTACCATTGACATTTTCAGGGTTATAACCTCCCCCTCTCAGGTGAAATGAATGTTCTGAAGGGTTTGGTACCCAACCAATCTTTTTCATAAGCACAGCTTAAGCTGAATAAGTGAGTGCGTGGAAGGTGCCCTTGAGAATTTGGAAACTGGCTGTTGTATCCTTTACAGGATATAGCTCCTATAGTGAAGGCTACTGCAGCAGTTTCACTAGAACATCTACTGTTATGATATGTTCAATTACACAACCGTACTTTCAATAGTTTTCATTGGTTTGGGGAAGTTGTGATATCTTTATGCATCCCCTATGAACCATCGTTTACTGAAATTTGATCCTTGTTGCCCATGCAAGATGGCTGTATCAGTGGAAAGGCCCTTCTGTATTCAATCTCTTTTCTTCTGGTATTTAGTGTAGTGACAAAGTTGTGCAGGATGAAGCTATCTTGATTCTGGTGGCTGTTCTGGATTCCCTTGCTTATGGAATTGAGCAGTAGGAGGTTCAAGGGTTTTCCCAATGTCGTGCAACCTGCTAGCACAGCAACTGGATATCTAGAGTCCACTAGAATCATAAAAACACCTGTCTTGCAGCCTGAAAGATATGACTTTTGACCTGGCAGTGGGAATCTTTTCCTTCAGAGATTTTTAAGCCTAAAGAAAACAAGATGTAGTATTAAGAAAATGTATTTGTCATAGTGAACCATATTTGCAGCTTGGTATACATCTAATGGCATTTGATCCTTAGCAGCCAAAGTCTACCAAGCCCACTTTTGTGTCCATGTTATTTGAGAAAGGAACTTTGTATGTCCAAGGAGCACAGCTACCATTTCAGTCTGCCTGCCATTAGCAGGCTTCTCTTAACTGTTATACGATATGTAAAATAGTTTTTTAAGAAAAGGTGTCTTACATTTGAGATCTATAAGAAAGCTGTTGTTTCCCCTGCAGCATTTGAATTTTGTTTTAGGAAAAACTGATACTTTCCTTGTACCTTTTTGTACTATCAGCCTCTGAAGTTCCTTTTCTTGGAAGCTTTGGTTTTGACTTTTATCATCACAGATAAAAGGGTCTGAGTCGCAAACGTTTTTATATAGAATTCCCTACATGGCTTTTCACAGTGATGGAATAGTCTTTGCAACTACCCCCCCCCCCCCCCCCTCATGCTTACAGGGCCCTTGAAAGGGTCCTTTCATTTTTAAGTATTTTCCTAGAACTGGAGACAATGGAAATGTCATACCTCTATGTATAGGCAGCTAAGAGTTTATGAAAACTGAGCAAATTATTTCAGGCAGACTGACCAACTTTGTCTCATTCTTTGCTGAATGAGGAAGACCCCCCGTCCAAACCCTTTACAGACGTTTGGTGGGCTGTCTTGCCTTTTGTTTAGGGTCACTATGTCAAGTAATTACAGGGTCACATTTGAGTGCATTATACATTGCAGTTTCTGCTTGTTTCTTCAGAAATGTCCCAGTTTGAGAGTCAGTAAAATATACTTCAATCTCTCTTTTGGCATTATAAACTGGGCAATTTGTCCCTGAGCAGAGCAAGCTTTGTGTTGTTTATTTGCTTTTGTAGTCCTTATTTCTGGGGTAGCATACCAGCAGGTAACCCACAGTTGATCTCACTTCCAAAAATCTACCTTCCCTCTACTGGCTTTATCCAAATTTCCCACAGTGTATGTATATTAGTAGTATAAGAGTGGTGTTGGCTGATACTGTCTTCAGATTTTTCTTGCTGCAAAGTCCAGTGTACCTTTTTTATTTAGCATAGTCAGTCCATGGTTAGCCTGCTTCCAGAGTACAGATAAGTATCTCAGAGGGGATGCTCCTTAATATTGAGCAGTAATCCTGAAATAGGGGTTTCTGCAAACATGAACAGTTGCAGACAGTGTGGAAGATGTACCACTTAAGACTATCAGTCCCATTGCATTTTTTATGTCTGGCCAAAGCACCTTGTGGACTCCTCTCAGAATTGTGCTGCTGTCACCCAGAGAACACTGTGATAAAAGGCAAGGTCTGTAAGAGTTTGCAGCTCAAAAGTGTATGCATGTATGGCTGTGCACAGCAAAAACATCAGCTAAGGCCTCTAGGAGCTAGTCAGCTAAGTGCAAGCATTCAGAAAGATGAAGTGGGAAGAAACAGTGGGACAACAAAGTCATATGAACTTCTTCATTTTTAGAACTTTTGAAATATAGTTCATTCTATTTTATTATTTGGTTTGTGGTCTTGCTGGTGATTTGTTTGAATTTTATTTTATTGGCTTTAACCTTGTAGTTAAGATGAAGAGTGTTTAGTGCATGCATCCAGGCTGGTTCTATGCTTACACCAAAGGCATACTTCTGCTGAAGCCCCTCCTGAGGTCACAGCCACCTGATGCCTATGTTTTGATATTGAGCAGTGGCACAATTGTGTGCAAAGATTCCCAGTGGCTTCATGGAGGTCATGATCATTGGCCCACTGTCAGAGGTCTCCAGTCTGGTGTCCTCTTCTAGACAAAGCTCAAAGCTTCAAAGACAAAAATAGTGGGCCATTAACTTGCCTAGGTTAAGAGGAACGTCAGCTCCTTTCCTATCCCAGGTTTTTACATAACAGCTTTTCAAGCTGGAGCAGGACTTTGAGTTTCTTGAAATGCAAGCAACCAACCTTGGAAATTCCTGAGGTATCATGAGAGGAGTATGGAACATCAGGTAGAGGATTCAGATTCCCCAGAAGGAGGCAGCTGAAGTGGGCAGTGTGGGGCACTTCCCATTGGTTCATAGGTGTATATCAGGCTAACAGATACTGGAGCCTTTATAAGCTTAGCCATGTACCGAAGTGTATCCCATGAGTTATTGTGCCTTAGAGGTTATTTTAAGGGATGTATGTTAGCTAACACTCTTCTTGAATCTGACACCTATTTTCTAGCAAGGAATCTACTTCAGCTGCAGTCAGCCAGGAAACATACTCCTACTGACAAGGAGAACAGAATATTTGGGAAGTGCTACTCTATCCTTTATAGCCTTGAACTGACAGACACATGCATGCATGTATGCTCACTAGCAGCCTTGCTGGAGAAGATAAGGGCTGTAGCATAATGGATCATAGACAAGGACCTCAAACAGGACATGTTTGAGTTTTGTGATCTCTCATGTCAGTTGGCAAAGCACTCTAAGAAATGTGGCTATGATGCAGTTTATACATCACATTCAGCAGTGTTTTATCCGAGTTAATGATCCATTAGATAAGGATCTCCTTTTTGGACTCCCTGATGAAGGTATCTTCAAAAGACCAGAAGAGAAGGGCAACACCATGCAGTTTATCAAACACTATTTTCTATCACAAGCACCAAAGTACAGAAGAAATTATCCTGCCAAACCCTGGCTTTACCACCCTTGACAAGAAAAGGGGACCTAGGAATAATACTGGCAAGTGGTCACAGGGACCATAAGATGCCTAGCCATATAAATCTTTAAGTAGATATACTTAAGTTCTTGCCACCCTTGTCAAGCATTAAATACTGTTTGCCTCCCAAATTGAGGAGGGCCTTGCATGATAAGGGTGGTGTCAATTTGTCTACCCATCAAGTCATCGACAGTAGCATAAGTAGTTCTTAGACCTGTATTTGCAACTTACTCCATAGGATGGGAATATGCTACTTTATAAATCTAATCCCTACAACTAGTTTTGTTTGTTTTGGTGTTTTGGTGTAGATTTAGGTCTCTAGTGCTGGTATTTGTAAAGACTCCATTTTTGTGCAGAAATAAGTCAAATAGGATTAGGCCTTACATCGTTGGAACAGCTAGACATACATACAAATGGGGTTTTAAATATGACTAGTCCCAAAAAGGGGAAAAAGACCAAGTTCAGAAGAGAACCCCAGCTTCATTCTCCTTTCAAATTAGGATATTTAGCAATGTTTGCAGAGCACTGGCAAAACATAAGCCAGGGCAAACATGTCTCAAGTATTCTAGAGTAA
Source organism: Protopterus annectens (assembly GCF_019279795.1). NCBI lineage: Eukaryota > Metazoa > Chordata > Ceratodontiformes > Protopteridae > Protopterus > Protopterus annectens. The sequence goes on along the minus strand of NC_056735.1, from coordinate 273,979,353 downwards.
GGATGCAGACCAAATATTTGGGGCATGCCATCCATTCTAAAGCAGCAAATGCACCTAGTAGCACCCCCCCCCCCCCCCAAAATAAATGTTTGTTATAACAGATGACCATAGAGAGTTCTTACTACTGCCAAGAAAGTAAAGTACTTAAAGGCTTGTTCTGGACCCCCTGAAGACTAACATTCTTGCTAGCTTCATGGCATGGAGAACAAAAGCCCTAACTATGTTATAAGCAACGAGTGGTTAGAAGTTCAGGTACCTGTAGGATCTGGCTGGGGAAGAAGAGAAGCAAGTGCTCATTGTCAGCTTCACCTATATTTGGAGAAGGGAGGTGAATTTGGCTCACCACTGGAGTGGCATCAAATGGGAGCACAAGGTGTTCAGAACCCAGTGGAGTTCTGAGACAACCAAGCTCACACTACATTAGTGTATCTGTGCTAAGTAGCCTAGGGGAAACCAGTGTGTGAGGACATGCTTCCCAGTGGGAGGTAGTGATTTTGAGCTTGAGGAGCAATGCAGGGTAAGGGTTTGCTTTCCTGGGGGAAGAGGGTAGGTCACATCCCCAAAGACCAGCAAGAAAAACAAGTGCCTCTTTTGTACTAAAATTCAAAATGTTGACCTTGCAGAACATTGTGCTTCCATCTGCACTTCCCTGGTTAGTGATTCTGGATCTTGACGATGCCTGACTGCACACAACTATTGTCACTCTATGGGAAATTTGAGATTTGCAATGGAAGGAGCACATCTCCAATTCACTCTTTTGTACTTCGATTTGTCTGCCAAGGGTCTGGCTCCAGTAATCACCAATTGCAGGACAAAGGGAATTTACATTTAACTTCTCATTGACTACTTGATCCAGGCAATGATCATGGAAGACACTGACATAGCTCTGACCATCACTCTGAACTGCTTCAGACACCTGGGCTTCAAAGTGTAGACTATGTCCAAACTGAAACTGACAGTCTAATTTTTATTATTTTTTTTTAAGTTCTACTAGATGCATATATCCAGAAAGTAAGACCCTCCCTTTGACACTTTCTTAAAGAGATTGCAAAAGGTTTCCTTTAAAAACTGAAAAAGAATGTCTATATTACCCTGAGCTGTACTGAACAAGTGCTAAATATCTCAGCTTCTACTTATGTGCCAAATCTTGTACCTTTCTGAATAAGTCTTTACACACTGTAGGTCTTATAAAGGTGGTTTACTGTGTAGTAGCAGTACACAGTGGTGTTAGATATAATCCAGTAAAATCCAAACAAGTCTTACATTGCCAAAACTGTCTCAAATAATAGTGCAGACAAACTGAAGCACACAGCAGTTATAAATGACAAACTGGATACTCAAGACTTCTGTAGTTTATCCTGCCCTTGTATAACTGAACTCAAACTGTTTTTTTCCTCTGTAATGGCAGAATTAAAACAAACCACAATGTTTTGTGGAGCTTCTGAACTGATTTCTGAATTTCTGAACTGACTTCTGTACTCAAATCCTCTGAGTATCTGAATCGATTTTTGTCTTAAAAGTATCTCTCATCATAGTAAGACCCTGCACATTTTCTATAAGTTCTACACACCACTTTAACCTTGGTTTCCAAGCCTTTTACCATCTAAATAAGATATTGCAGGTGCCTGTCTCCTATCTTTTTGGTAACAGAATGCTCTGTGCAAACAGCACGTTTCATCCTTATTAGTGGCCTAAAGGTTATTTCACTGAGTTCATTGTATCCATCACTGAAACATTCTGTTTTACTGAAACTGCATGTAAAATGAGAAATATAAAATGAAGATATAGGCCTGCTTTAATATGGTTGCACTTCTAGGACTATGCAAAGAGAATACTGTATCTGTGTAGGATTTATTCTGATAAAACTATTTATGTGAGTCCTTATCTTACAGTTTCCAAAGTGTCCTAGGATGCATGCCCTCTTGTATTCTGATGGTATCCCCTGGGAAGTTTGTGCATGAGATTGCTACAGCGGTATCTCAAAAATCATGGATCCAAACCAAAGTCTGCAAATTAGAACTTATTACGATCGAGACAAGAACAACCAGAATCACTTCTTCTTACAATGCATGGATGAAATTTAAAGAATTGCTAAATAAATAATTGTTGATACTTATATAATAAATGTTAACAACTGAAATCTTTTAGATTTTTTATGTATAGTGGACACTCTTGTAAATAGTTGTTTTTCTTGTGTTTTTCCTATTCCTTTTTTATTGTTTGCCCTTAATTTCTAGTTATGTATTTCTATATAACTTAAATATCACAAACTGTTACCTTAATGTATAAATTTTAATCAAAATAATTGGTAAAAAATCATGGATCCAACATGCCCATTCCCTAGAAATTAGTATCATCACCCTCCCTTGCATAAGAAAAAATATCTCATGGTGGGAAGAGCAGCTTCAAATCAACCTGAGTATGCCTTTCTTGTTATATTAGCCACTTCAGACTCTACTTACAGACTTCTTGGACACAGCCTATGGAGACCATATTGGGATAATGCATGTCCAGGGTCCTCTAGGTAAAAGAACGTGGAAGGAGGACAGAAGTATAAGAAATTATGGCAATGATTTTAGATCTCTGTGTCTTCAAGCAAATTTAGACAGGGTAACTATCCAAATCCTCATGAACATTATTAGTCAAATGGTACATAAAGCAATTTGGGGCTCATTCTTTCAAGCTGTGCAGGCTTGCAAGACTGTAGAAGAGGTGGGCATGACTTTAGGTTGACCTCCCCTCACAGGAGAACCATCAGGCAAGCTTAACAGATAACAAGTAAATACATACAAATGAATACTGAGCAGGGATGTTTTTCTGGGTCTTACAGTGTTGAGATATGCCAGAAATGGCTTTTTTGCTTCACAGCCAATCAAGCAACTGAGGAAGCTTTGTTCCAGAATACCAGTTCCAGTATCCTGGAAGATAGATGCTTTATGCCTGAACTGGACAAGTGTATTTCTTTACTTGTTCCCTCCGGTATACCTGGTCCCTACAGTGCTGCAAAAGATCAACTACAATAGGCCAAAACTATTTTAACATCAACATTTTGCTCCAGGTAACACTTGTTCTAAGTCCTAAGCCATGGAAGAGGAAGGCAGAGTATATGTTGCCTCAGCAGGTGAACCTACTAACACAGAACAGAGGGTTCCATCATTTACTCCAACCCAAGGAGTCCTAAACTGACAGCTTGGATGATTTAACCCTCATGACAAGTTGTCACAAATACTCAAAGGATATGCTAGAAATTAAGGGAGGTTAGAAAGCCCAATTCAAAGAAATCATGTCTAGCTAAATGAAAGTTTCCCTCTGGTGCTTTTCCAAGAATCAAGACCCCCCCCCCCCCAAAAAAAAAGGCAAAGGGTGGCCCTAGTACTGCATAATATTGACTGGCCTTTGTAAGACTGGCATTTCTAATGTTATATTAAAAGTCCATGTTTGTGCTGTCTTGGACTATTTGGAAATGGATCCTCCCTGTACTTTATAGACTTCTTGTAAAATGATTACTGAAAGGAACATTGCACCTGAGGCCAGCCAGCATACCTTCCTTTGAACCAGCATTTTCACCAACACATATTTTTTATCCTAGAAGATGCTGTTCTTGGTGGCTGTAAGCCAGGATTATTCTGATTTGTAGGCATTACTGTGCAGAGAACCTTTCTTACGTTTTGATCAGGGTAGGGTATCCCTCAGAACTATCCTCTCCATGACTAAAGTAGTTAAAGAATTATCTCTAAATCCAGTTATTGAACTGCCATTCTGTCCTCAAAATGTAGGTGAAAGGAGTCTGCACTCTTGGATGTGTGTAGATTCAGATTTTATTTGAACAGGACTAAGAACTTGAGAAAACAAGACCAGCCTGTGCCTTTTGTTAAAGGAAAAGAAGGCAATCAATAACCAGACACTGTCCAAATGGCTTGTACTTTTTCCCTGTTATTAAGATTCACTTAGCCAAGGGCTGGTTTCCCCAGTCTACCAGGACTGTGACAGCCACCATAGTATTCATTAAAAGAGTAGGTCCTTCATCTACACCTTTTTTTTTTTAACAGTACAATTTTGGTCTGCATCTAGGGCAAGGCAAGGGTCCTTTTGTGGAAGGTCTGCTGTCCTGGAGCAACCACACATTGCTTACCACCCACTGGGTTTCATGCTTGGGAAATCATCTCAGGAATCAGAACTGCAATAGCAAATAGTACAATGACCATACATTTATGTTAGGAAGTTACCATAAATGTAGGTTGACCATATTAACTGTTGTAATTCATGTTCTCCCCATTCTTTCTTCCTCTTGTGTACTCAGGTTGGTGTGGGTCACACAGTTAATTACCTTCCCCATAAAACATATTTCATGGGTACCAACAAACATTTTGTAGTATTTATTTCATAGATTGATTTTCTTCACTTCAACTTCTTTTCTCTTTCTTTTTTTTTTATGCCAGTGTTTGTATGGTGAGTGGCTTAGTGCAAACAAGGGAAACTGAGAGACACAATGAATGTTAGGTGTTGCTTTGCTTAGCTCATTTGCTTGGAGCTTAGCAAGCCCAAACCCAGTCTAGTGATCCACACAGGAAGCAGACAGAACACCTGCAGACAGGGCATCTGTAAAAGTGTAAAGGTCAAAAAGGATACATTGTTGCAATTTTTGCTTTCCATGTTGCAACGCCACTAAGCGACATTGAGCTGCAGTTAGCAAAGTTCCCCAACACTTGCAGCCATCAAACACCTGCAGACAGGATGCAGACAGTCAATAACTGAAAACAGATTGTCTTTTCCCAGTTAGGGGTCGCCACAGCAGAACTCCGGTCCACTCATGATTGGCAGTAGATTTTTTTTTATGGTGCCAAGTTGCCAGCCCGATGCCCAACCTTCAATAAAGGCATGCCCATTCACACATCTCTTTCGAATGTCACTCGACCGCAGGGAGGACATGCAGACTCCACACAGAAGGCACTCCAGCTGAGAATCGAACAGGAGAACCTCTTGCTGTGAGGCAACAATGCTACCGCTGCACCACCACGGCTTAACACAATAATTGAAAACAGATATATTCAATTAATTCTGTTTGGCACCGCGCAAACACACTAAGTAGCACTGCATCAGTTAGCACACAGAACTTAAGAATGATTGGGAAATGTAGAACTATCATGTAACTACTCTTGTGGCAGCAGGTATAAGTGTAGGGCTGTAAAGCAGATGGTCCTAGGTTCTAGTACAGGGTGTGAAACCTATTTTACTGTATGTCAGTCCAGTTTGTAGCAATGAATAAAAAATATACAAGTGTTATTTCAACATTTTTGTGGCAACGGGTCTAAGTATAGGGCTGCCACATAAGTGCTGGAACCATAGAGCGAGGGGGAGGGAGCATCCCCTCACTTTTACAGCTGCAAAACCCAACAGAGGACGCACTGCATCACATGAATTTTAAATACAAATGTGCACGGGAATCACATTATTGCTGCCAGAGAGTCACCCGTTATGAAACTACCATTTAGTTATGTTGCTGGTAAGCAGTTATGAAACTGCTGCTGGGCTTATTTCACTGCCGTTTAGATGTGTGTGTGTTTAGTTATGTTGGGCTCCGTTACTGATTTAGATATGTTGCTGCTGGGCTCATCCATTAGTTATGTTGATCATTTCACTGCCAACTTATGAAACTGCTGCTGGGCTCATTTCACTGCCAATGGTGTTGGGCTCCATTGCTGGTTTAGTTATGCTGCTAAGCACTGAAACTGCTGGTGTGTGTGTTTAGTTATGTTGCTCATTTCACTGCCGATATTGTTGGGTGCCATCTTATCATTGTTTTGTGTTTTCTTGGTGAATGTCGACTTTTATGCACTGGCTTGCTACTTTGATTTTACAGTACTAATTTGTAACCACCATGATTAACCTGTACATGTACTGTTAGTAATTGTGTACAAATGTTGCTTTCTGAACAACTACGGATGCAGTTCTATGCCTTTTTATGTGCGGGTAGTTGACATAAAATCCAAACATTGTAAAAATGATTTAATGACTTTAATAAGAAAGCCAAACTTTGGTACAAGACAGCAACATTACTAAAACAGGTGTTTGTCGTTCAGTAGTTGAGGAACTCCTTCCTAGATGCAACCCTGTAAAGCAACAGTCGAAGATGGTTCCCATAACTAATCTACTTCATAGTAGTATGTTTTTATAATAAGTATATTAGTTACCTGGGTGATATGTTCATAAAAATATAGGTTAATCAGGGCCAGTGTTGGCATTTCAGGAGGCCCCAAGAAATTATCAAGTTGGGGATGGCCTGGACAGTTCCAGACTAAATATCACCCTGTTACTGCCATCTCTCCTAAGTAACATTTTAGTATACTGTGTTTGAGGAGTAGATTGCAAAGCCTACTTAATCTCTTAGTGCAAGAAATCCGAGCAAAGAATAAATTAATGGGGGAGGGTGTAGCAAAGGCCCAAGAATAGGGGTAGATTTTAAATGTTGCTCTTGATGATGATGATGATGATGATGATGATGATGATTTAAATATTGTTCTTATAAACTTAGAAAAGTAGATAGAATAACATTGTTTGTGTTGGCAGGCATATTCTGACAGCTTTGAAGTCTTAAACTTAAATGTATGTTATTATTTAGTGACTTCAATCCTCAGTCATTTGCCAGAAAAAAAAAAACACATACATTTTATGAGGATCACATGTGCCAAAAGAGCATATATACAAACTTAGTTTTATTTAATGGTGCTGTAGTCACTTTGAAGCAGCCATGTAGGTTACAAGTACAATCGCTGCAGATTTTGAACATATTGATATGATAGTCTTAGCTACTAAACACTCTACAGTAGTCTACTCAGGGCTAGCTAAGGCTACCAAGGGTTTTGGCCACCATTCAAGCAACAAAGCAAACATATACACTTGCAGCATAATGTTAGAAGGCAACAACAGGAAGACTAAAATCTTGTAAATATAACATGTAATGAGGAGTTGGAAGGGGTGCATAGATTGTGACAATAAGGGTGGTTCAGTCATCTAGTGTTAAAGTGATGCAGTGTTAGTGGTACAACAGGTGTAACACACTTGCCTTTGGTGTAGAAGGTTGTAGATTCTATTCCAACATCAGGTAGATCAACTGCTGACACTGCAGTACAGCATGGGGGGGGGGGGGTGCTGCACTCCTGAGTGTGCCATCCTTTGAATGAGTTGTTAAACCAAGGCCTCATCTGCTTGAGTTGGTAGTAGCTACTGTGGTTGTAAAAGATCCCATGGTGTCTGTTGAAAGCAGTAAGGGAAGTTTTACTATGCCCAGCCCAAATTTCCCCTAGTACTACAAATACCACTTGGGATCTCCCCTGAAAAGGGGCTGTTAGCCTACTGGAACTAACCTGGTAGGATAAATAAATAATGAGTACCTCATACAACTTTACTGTTACTTTTCTTGTTTATCATATTTATTTGTTTGTAATGCAAGTAAATATAAGCATAGATTAAATATTTTTTTATTTTTTTAATCATCTTTATTTTTAACACAAGTCAACATGACCATAGGTGAAATCATAATCCAGATATCGCTTAAACATACAGATGTAAATATAATTGAAATACCCTACCCTCATTTTACCCCTTCTACAGTGGGCTTTATATGGCAATATTTTCAAAATCAAGATATTCTGAAAACAGCCACTGTCACTTTGTCAGAGGAAAATCATTGACCTTTACCATGATTCCAGATATCCAGGAATAACCAATTTACAGCTAGGGAGATGGAACTTCCGATCTTTAAATGGAGTGCTTGATCAGTAAAAATGAAAAGCAAAATAGCTATGTTAAGATTTAGCTTAATACCAGTAGAAGACTAAAAGCTTTCATCTCTTTTAGCCCAAAAGGCTTAACTTTACAGAAAAACCTCCCAACATGTAGCAGTGGCCCCTTACCTCCACATTTGTGCCAAAACAGTTTGAGAAGGAGTAACCCATCCCTCCAATATGGTCCACTTGAATTCTTAAATGCCCTGTTCAGCACATACCCTACAAAGCACCTGCATAAACTGGAGAGACCTCGGAGGTTTCTAATAAAGAAGATCAAGGGGCTCCAGCATGTGCCTCACACAGACTGACTAAATTCACTGTCACTATACTCCATATCGTACAGACTTCTTAGGTGACACTTGTGCCTGAACTATAGAGCAATCCAAGACCCAAACCTAATGAACTGCTGCATATCAGTAAATCTAATGGGACTAGGGCTACCCATTCCAGGGATCTAAATATGGCATGCAACTTAAATAGGACATGCTGAAAGGACAGATTTATCTCCCAATGACTGCTGCATCTTTGGAACAGGCTACCAAATCATGTGAAGCAGAGCACCTCTATGACACTGTTCAAGAGCAACCTGGACAAGTGGATGGGGGACCATAAATTCTTACCGGAGATAGCACCCACAACCCTCCTGGACATGGGCAGTCATCACTAAATGCAGTCTTGGGCATTGACTAACATTTTCATGGTATTACTTTGGGATGAAATGGCTAGGCTTAAAATGACCTCCAGGTGGGTAGTCTAGTAATTTCCTATGATCATAAAAGCCTGTTACCTGCAGAACTGATGTTTCTCATTAATCTTTTCAGTTTCAAGTTTGGTTACCTCACAGCATGATCCCTTGATACACACACACACACACAGGTGACTGAGGCTAAGAGATAGAATTGGCCAAAGCTTCCCCACCAGGCCTGGCCAGTCTACCACAATGGGCATGTCTATGGGCATTTTTTTTGGACCTAACTCCTAGCCTCTGTCTTATTTATACCAAAGACTTTCCTCCATCTACTTTCTCTACAAAATAAATACTGGCTGGTTCTTTCTGCCCTACAGTCAGTTACCTTTTGTCTGGTCTTTGGAAAGGTCATCCACAGAACAACCAGATCTATTATATGCTTAACCAATCTTGTAACAACTTCTGTTCATGTGGATGAGTAGATAGATATCTCAATGTTTACTATAATCCCTTGTGAGTTTGTCTTTTCGGCTTTTCCCGGTTAGGGGTCGCCACAGTGGAACTCCGGTCCGCTAATGATTGGCAGTAGATTTTTATGGTGCCGAGTTGCCAGCCTGACACCCAACCTTCAACAAAGGCACGCCCATTCATGCATGTCTTACGGAGGCCACACGACCGCAGGGAGGACATGCAGACTCCACACAGAAGGCACTCCAGTCAAGAATCGAACAAGAGAACTTCTTGCTGTGAGGCAACAAAGCTACAGCTGTACCACCACGGCACACGACTATAATCCCTTGTGAATACAGAATCAAAATTACTCTGATGACATCTTTATGAATCCAGATATCTGAACTGATATGAACCTTTGGAACCCTCTGTCTATGCAGCTAAATTAGCTGGAAACCCTATTTTCATGAGATATAATCCTATGTGTTTTGGCATAGTCTGTTTATCCTTTATGATTCTATACTGTTCTGTCTTTTCAACTGAGTTCTGCTGACATTTTTGGCTACTTTTTCTTTCTTCCCGTGTAGAACCCCTGTTGCCTGTCCTTGTACATATAATTATAATAGGTTAAATCTACAACACTGCTGAGCACAGACTGAAACTTTCTATTAACAGTATCACATACTTTACCTTGCAGTACAGAATCTTAAGCTGAAAATAGACACAGGTAATGTAGGACAGCTTTGAGCTAGATGCCCAAGCTGGCAACAGTTGTGACATTTTAGTCCAATTTATAAACAGTCCATTCTTTGCATGGATTCTTTTTCATAATCTTTATACAAGTGCTTCTAAGTTTTACATCCCACCCCTCCAAAAAAAAAAAAAAAAAAAAAAAAAAAAAGATTTACTCTCTCTCCTTAAAATATTCACCTCACTTTCATTTTCTGGTGGCCAGGTGACAGCTCTACTTCCATCACACATCCTTCATTCATCATTGTTTGCATTTCAAAGTTTTATTGAAATGACATGACTGCAAATCCTTTTTGATGTCTGCATGTGTTCTGTCAAGCCCAAGAAGTCCAGGTATAGCCAACCTTTACATGGTAGAAAAAAAAAAAAACATTCCTTCTACACTTATGTGTAAGCAGAACTATTAGTACCAATATCAGCTTTCATCATGTTGATTTGTTCACTTGGTGCCTTTAACTCACTTTGCTTCTCTCAAACTCATCAGACTGCTGTACGCTATATTTTCTACTCTTTGTGACCTTTTCATAAGCTTCCTACAAATAAGAAGTCTATTTAACATTCTCTTCCTTTGCAGCTTTTTTTTTTGTTTCACAACTTTGTGCAATTCATCTTTCTCCTGTCTTTAAAGTTTCTTTCTGTTTCAGTTAGATACCCGTGGTGGTTAGTGTTACTCAGGCTCAAACAAGAGCTTGAATTCTCTACCCATACCACCACTTGTGATTCAGGGAGTTGAGTCCATAGCTCTCAACTGTCCTGATTTTCACAGAATATTTGGCTCATACTTTTGGTCTGTTTCTCTTAAAATTTGTGGTTTTCTGGCAAATCAGTGAGAACAGAATTCACTAAGTAATGATAACCCTTTTTAAGTTTCAGTCTTCCTCTCTCTCAGGAAACACATGGTAACACAAAACACTTTATTTTAACAAATTTCTAAGATTATACAAGCAATATTTAAAATGTGTCCCTGGTTTTGGGCCTTTGCCCCTCCAAATAAATTTTGGCTTTTTCCAGATTTCTTGTGCTGCAAAGTTGAGAGATTTAGTTGAGTGTTAAGTGGATTTTACAAGGAGCTGAGAGCTTCAGGGGAAGAGAAGTTTAGTGCTACTTTAAGTCATTCGCATTGTTAGTAGCACAGCAGGTAGTATACTTGCTCTTAATGCAGAAGGCTGTGGGTTTTTCTCCCACAGTATGCAGATGGATTGCTGATACTGTACTGTAATGTACTTTAAAGGGAGTGGATACTACAGTCCTATGAATGTCCTCCTTTGGAGGAGTTACCTAGTAACTATGTTTCTGTTATCAGTTTGCCATCCATTCCCCATTGTAAATTTACTACCTTATCATTTTTTTTAATGTAGCATAGGCAATTTATTCTTCAAGGCAACAGGCACTTTATCTGTGGCTGAAACAATGAAATATAAAGTTGTTTGCTACCAGCAATCTCTTCATTAGTTACAAATCCCTTTAATGTGGAATTATTTAGTTGACTTACTTCTGCAGAGATTTTGCGTGGATTGTAATGATAGAAGTTTGAGTGGCCTTTTATGGTTGAAATTTCTGAAATGGGTAGTTTTGTCATTATTGGTTCATACATTTTGTTTCATTGCTTACTAGAAGACTGTTCCAAACTACAAATTTAAAACACATTCTAACAAGTGGTGGTGTATTATACAACAAATATAATTTAATACAATCAGGAAGGTGAATCAAAGAATGCATACATGTATGCTTGCTCACAGGCTGCAGGAGATCAAAATAGGGGAAGAGACCAGTCACTAATGGAGCCCTCCAGAGTTCGGTGCTGAGACTTTTTCTGTTTGGCATATACATCTCAAAAGTAAAAGGAAATACCAAAGGGCGTTGGCCAACTAAGTTTGAGATGACTACAAGCTAGGAGCAGTCACTGAATCCCCAAATGACTTGACCATCATGCAGGAAGGTTTGTCCCAAAATTGATGCCAGAATCATGAATTGAAACCAAACTCCAAGAAATACATTATCATTGGGAAGTCATCTACTCCAGGGAACTGCCAAATTGACAATGCCCCCTGAGAAGTGACCCAGTTGCTTGGCATTTGGGAACTTGTGTGTACAGTGACCTAACTTTTGACCAACCTGTACCCAGAGTCATAAAGTCTTTCTATATTGCACATCTTATAAACAAATTGATAGTTACTAGATCTAGAGATTTTATTGTCCCATTTACAAAGTCCTCATTAGGTCAATCATTTTGTATAATGCCCACTTTGGCATGTATCTGTCCAGACCCATGCAACAATTGGAATACCCACAGAGATACCTTACTAAAAAGATACAAGTCCTAAAGAATAAGTCTTGCATGGACCACCTCAAAGATTTATCACTATACTCAGTATCTTACAGAGGGCTTACAGGTGACATGTCTAGCATACACGGCATCCTCCGACCTAATACAGATGGACCTACTGAACATCAGCATGTCAAATGGCATCAGAAATACTCAGTCCAGGTATTTAAACTGAATGTTGTGGAGAGAGAGAGGGCTATATATCACAGATGCTACCACTGTTCCAGAACAGACATTCAAGTAAAACAAAGCTCATCCCTGTCCATATTCAAATGCAACTTGGATCTAAGGACGGGTAATAGAAAATGTACTCCAGGAGTGCCCTTAATGCCACTAATGGATAGAGGCAGTTCATAAATGCTACATCCCTTACATGGGTCCCCTCAAATTATCTACAGTGTGATCACATTTATTCTCACTAGGGCTAATATACAATTATCAGCTATGGGAAGGTAAGACCAATCAGGACATGTTAATTCAAGCACCAAAAGGGAAATTGGTTAAGCTTAAAATGTCCTCCAAGCAATGTTCTGCTAGTAAATAGTTTTAAAAAAATTGCCCTTTTTAGATCACTAAGTGCCCCTCTCACCCTCCACCCCAACCCCCCAGTCTTCAACAGCTTCCGGCGCCTCTGGGCTGACATACACATAGTCCTGGGTTCTAATATAGGACATTCCAGAAATTTTTACTGTTGTTCCATTTCCCATTATATTCAGTCTTACTTATAACACTTTAGCTAGTGGAGCTGATATGAATTGTATGCATGAGTGATAAGACACCCTTATTGTATTTTCAGATGTATGACTGAGGGTATACTGTCTACTATATTTCTATAAGTATAATTCTGCTATCTGGACTTGGATGGCCTTCACAATTAAATAAGACACATACACAACTGAATCTATATACAAGAACCTTGTCGGGTCGCACACATACATGTTTAACACCTCAAACTGTCAGCTATATTTATGAATAATTCATGACTATGTCTGAGCAGCACTTTTTATCTGGCAAAGATGGAAAATCACCACTGTGGAAGAAAATGTTTTGTCCCTTATGCCTAGGTTTGAATCTCACACTTTAAAAATTTAAATTAATTTTATCAGTGTATAACGCCAAAAAAAAAATGTGTCAGGTCATGAAATTTATGCCCCCAGTGCATGCCTGCAAACTTAACTCACCTAACAGTTACTTTTCAATGTTCAAAATATATTTCCAAGCTACAGCAGCAGACACCATTCAAACTAAAGTTAAGTGTCAGATTAACCTTCTAATTTAAAATATTTATTTCCTCCCTGCTTGGCACTGCTGGTCTTGCTTAACATCATGCAAACATGGTTGGCATTGTTGCTCAGGTTTGCGCACTACCAGTAAATGTAATAACAGGAATTGGTGGGAAATCATTAGTTGCCATTGCTCTAATTCTATTAGACATGTCTGGTGTTAGAGGGGCAGGTGCCTAGTTTATGGCCCATAGATGGGATGTTCAGGAGTCCAGGATATTTATTGAGCTCTAGTAAAGTACCACAGTCAAAGGCTTCTGGGGAGATTATTCTGGCTCCCAGTACAAGTCTGAGGCTTGGAGTATTTTGACTCAGGCTGTATCCAGTGGGACTGGCATCAACGGTGTAGGCACCATTTCAATGACCTACAAAGGTGCAAGAGGGATGTGCTCAACCAGTAGTTGACTGAGTTTCAAACTGGTGATATTTCACAGCTGTGTAAGTATGCAAATAAAAGAGTATTTTTAATACATAGAAAGCTAAATATAGGCAAGATTGATATGCATAATGCTCTTCTGTTCTTGTCTGTTCTTTCCACAGCTAATGTGAAAATAAAGTTTAATTGCGAGGCTCATGCTGATTGACTGGAGAGACTGAGAGAAGCAAGTGGCAAAGTGTTACTGTAACTTTAAGAGTTAAATATAGATTTTTGAGGGGTTTCTATACAGTAGTAGCAAACTGAGCATGCATATCCTAACTGTAAAAGCAAGTATGCATGTATGAGTCTGTAGCACAACCAACTTTAGTAGTCAAGTGTAATACTGTAGTCAGAGGTTATGGGTTCAAATATCACGAGTAACAACTACACAATATTGCATTTCTTTAATAATAATAATACATAAATTAAACTCTGTACAAGTGGCATAAATGCCCTGTTGTTAACTGTAATCTGTATAACTGGACCAAGCATATGTGTAATATATGCACATTTCAAAGATTACTTTGAGCAATCTGTAGTTACAGTTTGTAGTTGTTAGGATGTATACTTAAATGTAATACTTCAGATAAAATAGTTGTATAATTGTGATAATGTATTTTGTGTCACATATGATGGTACTAATTTTATATCTTTTTTCCTCTCACCCCAATCCTTATCTCTTTTTTATTTTCTATTATGTGTCTCCAAAATGTCTCTATGACATCCATCTGTAATACTTTACAACACATCGAGGTAGGCCAGCCCCAGTGGATCAGCCTGCCCCCTGCTCCACCGGCTCCAGCACTGATGCCCAACACATCTGGGACCCAACTTGGTAGCACTACTGCGCCCTCAGGTAGTAATGCCCTGGCAGCAGCTACTGTGGTACCCTCTGGGAGTAGTGCCAGAGGTGCATATTTCATCACCACCAGGAGATGATAGGGTTGGTGCATAGGGTTGTGCAGTGCACCACTGATGTACGCCTATGCTGAATGGACAGGCTGCTCTCCCTCAAGGTCCGTAGGATGAGAAAATGCCAAGCACTCCAGCAGCCAGTAGAGTAAGGAAACAGTGACGACAGTCCAGTGGGTGAGGACTGGATTCTCACTGTCTCCATGTTTGATGGGAATGAGCCTGGGTTGTCCCATACCTCACCCCAATCATGGTGTCCCCAACCTTTTATATCCCTCACCATCTTTGATTCTTGTCTTGTTTGTTTGCATTTGCTTCCTCACCTACCCCACTTACATGACTTAGAAATGCAAACGTCTCTTACCCAGCATTCCTCTCTTACTGAATTTAAAAAAATGGGCACCTGTCCCACAAAAAAATATCATCCCATACATAGCTGTCCATTTTGCACACGTGTCTTTCTGACACACTTGATTTGGTTCAACTGGCTATACAGCAAAATTACATTGTGTCATCCCTTTTTCTGGTGGTGACAGTCCAAATTCAGCTAATATTCTGCACATATTTTCAGTTTACACTATTGAAAAAATGGATAGCTATGGTTCTTGCCTATCTCCCTCCTGCACATTCCTGTATTTCTTTCAATTTGTTCTTCCGCCTGCTTGCTCCGCATTTCATCACTTTCCTATCTACTCCATTTTAACATCTATAATCTGGTGTAAAAATAAAATCACGCACAACACACATAAGTACCAAAAAAAGCAATGGATCCCTTCACTTTTTGTCTTCTATGTTTGCGCGGAATTTGGCATCTCACACCAATGCTAAGCAAAGGTGAGCAGCATTGCAATATTGCAGTTACCTCTGTACAATGCCACTTTACCACATTGCACTATGTCAACACACAGTAACACATGCTGAATGCACTATAAAGAATAATGCCATTGCATTATCAATATTTTTTTAAAAATAATAGATACACCTGCATTCAAACCCAGTATCATCTGGGCTCAAAACATAATGTGTCAATGCATTTCCACCTGCTGCCACAGAGTCAGCTAAGCAGCAGGTGTGTTTCATGTAGTCAGTACTAACTCTCAGAATTTTAGCAATGAAGCTTAC